>NW_004524621.1:1895635-1941071 GCF_000260255.1 Octodon degus | reverse complement strand
GGAGGAAGTGGAAGCTCTCCGCACACTCACCGGACCTGGGCTAGGACTGGGTCTGGGGGCTCCCGGAACTCGGCAGAAAATCCTACTCTGCGGGCGGGGTGGGGGAGCACTGCGGAGTGGTGGGGGGCGGCCCAAGGGGCTGGGAGAGGGTGCAGCCCACTCTGCGCCTGGGCTGGGACTGGTCCCGCCGGCACAGGGTAGCAGGAAGCTCTCCGCACACTCACCGGACCTGGGCTAGGACTGGGTCTTCATAACTCTTGCTATATCTGAATACTTGAGATGAGCTAGTTTATAAAGTAAGGAAATTTACTTTTGATCTTTCTGGAGGCTGAGCTCACGTCTGTAGAACCTTCTGGCTCTTGCAGCATGGTAGACAGCATGTGGTGAACAGAGCAAGGGTCCTGGGGGCCTCTCTCTCTTCCAAAGCTACCAGTGCCCTCCTGGAGTTTCACCCTCATCAGCTCATCTTGTCCTAGTTATCACCCAAAGGCTCTAGCTCCAAATAATTGCTGACACATTGATTTGAGGATTAAGCTTCCATCATGGAAGCCTGCTTCTGTGGAGACAAGGACATAATGAAGAACTTGAAATTTTTGAACTGGTCCATTGAGTTTTAGGAAATGGTATCACTCAAATATAGTTCACAGTTTTAAAACAAACCCTGCGTATTTGGACTACTCCCAAGGCCTGTGTGGATGTGTTTGGTTGGCCTGAGAAGGGTTGGCCTGCCCTATACTTTCCTGCTAACGTCCTCACAACCTATCTTTTTTGCTCTCTGGAGTTTTTCTTACTGTGCTCTTCAACTGAAAAGGAAGACTGTGTTTGTTTCCATGTGTGGGAGCCTCTGGTAGCTGCTCTGACATGGGTCTCAGAGGGAGAAGCAGGTGGAGGTGTTGTCTGGCCTCTGTGAGGTGGGGTTTCCCACCTGGCATCTCCCAGGGGCTGACACAGGGACACAGGGCTCAGAGGGGAGCTGAGATCCTGGAAGCCTTGTGCCAATACCGTGTGTCATGTGTGATTACTGGCACATAAGATGTGTGTGGCTTTGGCCCATTGCCCAAGGTATTTCGAGAGCTGCCAGTTTATTTCATGTCACTGGAGTCTGAATAATATGTTTTGGAATAGATTGGGGCAGATTTGAATTTTTTTGGAAAAGAACTGGAGTCCTTGTTTTCACCAGAGATTTTTGTTGTTGTTGTGGAGAGATGTCCCGGGCACATCCCTCCTGAGACCCTTCCCAAAGTTGTCTGGGAGGCAGACTCCCATGGCTAAGTGCTGCTTGCCCACAGTGGACTTGGTTTCCCCATAGCTGTTGGCTGACTTCAGGAGACATAAGTCACGTGGTCCCTCTGGCTGTTAACGTAAACGTACAAGCTGCTGTGGATCCTGTGGGGGCTGGGTCTCTTTGGCAAGATGCTCCCAACTTCCTTCTAGGCCACCATCTGGCCAAGACTTTGAGTTTCCTGCCCTCCATTCTTCAGAGATTTTCATGGCTTCTACTCCCTAGGACTGTGGCTATTGGTGAAAGAAAAAAGACCACTTGCTGTGTGTTCAAGGCCTCCATCTCTGAGTCTGTGCTGCTCCTCTGTAAGAATTTCTTCACCACCCCCTGCTTCATTCTCAGCCTAATCCTTCTCTGACTCGGTCACTGCCTGGACAGTCCACTGTTCAGACATCCTACTGCTGCCATGGCAGTAATGTTGGAGGTTTAAAGCAAGGCTCAGTTAATGCCTCACAGCGATAAGGCAGAAGGGCTGTGTTCTTCTTTTGAGGCTGTTTCCTAGCTGTTGAAGTCAGAATGTCCCACAAGCTCACGTGTGGAAACATGGTGGCTGGTGTGGAGGTTGTTCAAGGTGAGGCTTTGAGAAGGTGACTCAGCCCTGAGGGCACCTTCCCTAGAAAGTGGGATTAAAGCCCCTAGATGTGAAGCTTCCGAGTTGGGCACTCTCGCTCTTCCACCTTCTACCGCATATGAATGTGGTGGGAGCCATCTTGGAAGCAGACAAGCTTGCTGCCTGGGCCTTGATATGGGCTTCCTTGCTGAAGAGCTGCGAGAAAAATGACTGTGACCTCTTTGTCATCTACCCAGTCTCATATTTTATCATAGCAGCACTAAGAGAATAAGGTCGTAGGGCTGTTGTGACAAAGTGCCACCAACTGGCTTCAAATAATAGATATATGTGGTCTCACGCTCTAGGAGTCTGACATCGAGGTGTTGCGAGGGCCATGAGCCCTCTGAAGGGCCCAGGAAAGACCTATCCCTGCCTCTTCCAGCTCTGGTGATTTCTGGTTCTTCCTGACTCGCAGTTGCGTCACTCTAATCTCTGTGCCCTTCTTGATGGGACCATTTTCATGTGACCTGCCCCTCTGTGTCTGCATCTCCTGTGTCTCTTTACAGACACTTGGTTCTGGATGAGAGGTCCATCTGGGCCATCCAGAGTGACCTCATCTTGAGGCTCAGGCCCCCTTTCTTTGAATAGAGCCACATACACAGAGCCTGAGTGTTAAAGCATGGATGTGACTTTCGGGCGTTACCACTGAACCTATCCTGGCCGCGTTGCTGGAGGCAGCTTCTGTCACAGTCTCACCACTCAGAGTCTGTGCAGGGCTCACAAAAGAGCCCTCTCATGTGGCTTTGACCATGAGCTGTGCCCGCAGTGATCTCAGTGTAGGGGAGGAGAATCTTCAGGGACACGACAGACGTGGCATAGTCTATAGAGAGTGGCTGCCGGCATTGATGCAAAACCCAGGTCTGCCAGTCATCCTTGAGGCTGGCACACAGGACCTGATGACTGCTTTGGCATTGGGCGCATGGAGGTTTGGGCTGGAGAACGGGGCACTGGAGGGCTGACTTTACATTACTTCTTTCCCAAAGGTCAACCCACAGCTTGCTGTAAAGATATCAAAACTTGCAGGCCTGGAAGTTTGGGGTGAAGAGAGAAACCTTTATTCTGGTTGAACTGCTTTCATTTCTGTTTTCATTCTGATAAGCAGAGAGCAGTAACCCCTAAAGACCTTGGGGCTTATCATTTTCTCACTGTTAATCTGGACCTGGCAGCATTTGGAGTAAATAAGAATCAGGTGGAGGTGCTGGTTCGCTCATGGTTCTGCCTACAGTGGACTTGGTGAGCGGTTAGGGGCCCGTGTGTCTCTGCACTGGGAACATGGGCACAAAGGGCAGGCCCAGCTCTTGTGCCTGGCTCTTTGCTCCTCCACCCAAATGTCCTTCCCAAGTGTAAACACAGTTAGCGACCTAGACCTGGAGCTACTGGGAATGATGCCGCCACAGAGCTGAATGTCTCCCAGCACCAGCTGGACGCAGATGTGATTCAGCCTCAGTGCACTCTCACAGGGAGACTATGGCCAGACTCCTGGGCTGGGGAGCAGCATCCTCCGGGTGGTATCAAAGGCATGTCTGAGCTGGAGAGAGCACATGGGCTTTCTTCCCATTGCACCCAAGAAGGCGAACCCAGGCCTCTTCGCCCCCCCCCCTTCTCCATCATCCTGCACCCTGATTGTGGCCACCTTCTCCTGGGTGCTCTGCCTCAGCCTCAGAGTGCGCCCTGCAAAAATCAAGTCTGGTTGAGTGTGTCCTCTGCCTACGTTGGTGGCTGCTGTGCATCAGAGTCACAGCCCAAGCGATGGTGGCCACCTGGCCCTTGGCAGTCTGGTCTGGGTCACCACCCACCTGTTCCTCCTCACTCACTCTGACTCTATAGCCGGCCCACCTCTTCCTTGGCCCTGGTCATTGCCCCTTCCCTGAAGCTCCCTCCACACCCTCTTCCTTCCCTACTCTAAAGCCACCAGTCCTCATCGGGGCTCCACGATTCTCATTGCCACTGGATGCGGCTTTCTTGTTTGTTAGCTGTGTCTCTCTCTGCAGGGGAAGCTTCTGGTGGGGTGAAAGGAGCATTTTGGCTTTGTTTTGTTTTTTCTGTGACTTCCCCACACCTGTAGTGGTGCTTGGGGCTCAGAAAGCACTGGGAATATTTGCTGAATGAATGAATGAATGAATGAATGAATGAATGAATGAATGAATGAGTGAGTGCACCAAAGAATTCAGAGAGGCATTTCTTAGGAGTGTGGTCATTTCATGTGCTCAGCGATGCTTTGTCGTTCCAGGCGGTGGTGAGTCAGTGGTCAGGGGCCTCACAGTTCTCCCTCCCTCCTCTTCCACCCACAAACTGTTTTTTTTCTTGAAGTGATGAAAGGCTGGATCATCTGAAATCACCCAGGGCTATGTGTTCTTTGGGGGCCTGAGTGTGGCGCTGGCTATGTACCTTTTTCCCACGTGCTGGCTTTCCACCAGGACAGGCGGCAGATCTGGTGGCCAAGTCCAGAGTGCTGCTGTGTGGAGGAGGCCAGGGCAGCTGGCACACAAAATGCCCTGCAGGCTCAGGGCCGGTGGACACCAGCAACCAGCAACCAGCAACCAGGTACTGAAGCTGATGCTGGCAACCTGGAGAAAGGTCTAGCACCAGCACAACATTCCTGGTCCTGAGGGTCTCCCTGAGCAATCCCCCACACATAGCTGCCCAGGAGCAGAGCCTTGTGCCCTGCTGCTGACTGAGGGCAGCACCTGTTCATAATGCATCCTGAGTCTACTCACTGCGGGGACAGGGTGCACGTCCAGAATGTATCTTCCTCTTTCTGTCCCCCTTCTTCCCTCCTCCTATTTACCCTTCCCATTTACCAAAGGTCTTTCTCCTTATTTTCTAGTATCTATTGTTTTCTTTAGCTCTTTAACATTCATGCTTTGGGTTACTCATACAAAAGAAACTGTGCGAGATTTAAGTGTGTGTCTGGATTACTTCACTTAATATTTCGGTCTCAGGTGCATCCATTTTCCTGCCAATGACTCCAGTGCATCCGTCCTTACGGCAGAGAAGACCTCCACCACATGGGAGCACCACACTTTCTGGGCCCATCCGTCTGCTGATGGACAGAGGAAGCTTCCAAAATTTAGCTGTGAATCGTGCTGCTATAAACATGGACGTGCATGGATCGCTGTGATGTGATGTCTCTAACTCTTTCAGGAAGATCCATGGAACAGGAATAGCTGGCTTGAATGGGATTCCTAGTTTTAATTTTTGGGGGAATCTTGGGATTCAGCGTGGGGATTTCTCAACATGCCTATGGCAAGCTGGGTCCTGTGGGACGGGGACAAGCGCCCTTGCCCACTGTGTCTCCCTTTGTCCTAGCTTCTGCTTGTCCCTTCTCTTTTCCTCCTCCATCCCCCAAAAGCTGTTCATCCCACACCCCAATGAACAGAGCAGGCATGATTGCTCCTTGCTATGACTCCCTGCTCTGCTAGGCTGAGGAAATGGCTCAGTATGAGCAGAACTTCCCATTGCCTTAGATATCAGTCACTTGTGGCTGAACAGCAATTGCTGGAGGTTCAAAGGAACAATGTTTTAGGCTGAGCAATAAAGTCAAGAATTTGGGAGCATTTCCCTTTCAAATGTTCCCTACTCACCCAGAGTAGCAGTCTGCTGTGTCACTTTCTCTTTCTTCCTTCTTCTCCCCTTTAAAATAAATTTTCTGCTTTTATTTTTTTAAAAAAGGATTTCAAAGCCCAAGACCCCATGCACCCTCGGGCCCTGCAGCCTGGCCCTGCTGCCTCAGGAGAGCTCTTCTGCCTCTCTGGCCGGCCATGTCCTCCTGTGCACAATGGACCCATGTGTGGCCGCTTCTCAGCCGTGGGAATCATTGGCAGGAGCAGAGGAGGATGCCTTCAGGAAGTGACAGCCGTTGCTGCTAGTCACTGCTGCTGGCACATCTCACGTAGACTGCAGGTTGTGCCGTGGGTCCTGGTGAGCAATGCCAGCCTGGGGCTGAGCTCAGGGCTGGCCTCCTGGAACCGCGCTCTGTGCCCGCCTGGGGCCCGCTCTGAAGCCTGTGGGCTCACCTGGGTCCTACCTGCAGGTAGCAGCTCTGTCTGGGCCCCTAATGCTGGTCGCCTGGTGGCAGGAAATTCGAAGTTCCCAGCAGGGGTTGCCATGCGTTCTGCCAACCACAGCTTCTCTAAGGCCACACTGCCTCTCTCTTGTGACTTATATGGATGGGAAGCAAGACCTTGCTCTTGTAGGTAGGCCCATGCCAAGGCCCAGGCTGTGCACTGTGATACCAGCCCTTTTGAAGACAAGCATCGGGTGTTCATGCACCCCAAGCTGTCATCGATGTAGGGCCGGAGGAAGGGCGGCTGCTGCTCAGAGCTGAGCACCATCCAGCTTGGTCACCAGGGTGTCCCAGGAAGTCCCCAGGCAGGGCCCCCCAACCATTGATTTCCAGGGCAGAGCTGGAGCCTCAGGTCATCTTAGTCCCCGCTGCTTTGCCCTCTAGCCTGCTTCTAAAGTGCAGCCAGGGTGGAGGATGGTGGCCTCAGAGAATCTGAGTCTTCAGCAGGACTGCTTCCTCTTTTTCCAGCAGCAGAGATAGAATTAGAGTCTAATAAGGTGGTGAAGTCTATAATCCCAGCATTTTGGGAGGCTGAGGCAGGATGATCACAAATTTGAGCCCAGGCTGGGCAATGTAGTGACTGAGCAAGACCCTGTCTGAAAACTTAAAAATGAAGTTAAAAAAGGGCAGGGGCTGAAGCTTAGGGCAAAGGTATTGTGTTCAATATAAAAAAAAAAAAAAAAAAAAAAAGAAAAGAAAGAAAAGAAAAGATGAAAGAGGGAAAAAGTACAACATTATTATTTATTATTTAGATTTTGATTGTGTGAACGCAATCACAGGATGTCAGTCATCTGAAGTACTCAGTCATGCTACGGTGAGTCCCTGTCCCTTCAAATGAACCCTTACCGTCCCTCCCCGGGCCCTAGCGTATGCCCTCAGTGCTCTGTCCCCGAATCTGACCACACTGGTGCCCTAGCCGTGGGACCCTGGTCTGTGTCCCTGGCAGCTGCATATTGCCCTCGGGTTTCCCTCCCTCTTGTACTGCATACAATCCTGCTGTTCTCCTCCCTCCCCTGCTGTAGCCAGCGGAAACGCGCAAACCGCACCAGGATTTGGAGGCCAATTTATTTACCTCAGTGGGCACTGGCTGGACCATTCCCAGAATATCAGGCCCTGATTGCAGGTGGTCTAGGGCTTATAGGGGATAAGCAAACAAGAAGTAGAGAGGCAGAGTGGCTTGTCAGTTGGGGATTGGTTAACACAACGTACATCGCAGTGACCAGCAAGGCATCATAGTGACCAGCTATGTGTCACAGAGACCAGCTGTTTCTAAGAGACAGGAACAACCAGAAATGGAACAGGAACTGTTACCTGGGCAACTAAGAAACCAACGTATACAGGATGGTGGGGGAGGCATCTCCTGCTGCACCTCCACAGTTCGCTGCTCCTGTGTTTTGGTTACTGTGGCCACTTTTTTGGGAGGGGGTAGTTCTGGGGATTAAATCCAGGACCTGTGCACTGAGCTATACCTCAGTCCTTCCTTGTTTTGAAACGGGGTCTCACTGAGTTGCCTGGGTGGGACTCAGGTTTTGATCCTCCTGTCTTAGCTCCCTGCAGTGCGGTGGACACATTATTCCAATACTAATATGCTTTGGTTGTTACATCTGCTTAGGAAGCTGAGGCCGGGGTTGGGGGAGGGCGAATGATTCGTGTACACAGCCTGAGTAGGCTGCTCCCACCCTCTTCTCCACCCTTCCCTCCTGCTGGTCCAGAGAAGCCTCCTGCACAGACAGTGGAACCTGCCTTGTGAAGCTCGGGGTTCATAGGGTCCCCTCCACACACCTCTTGAGTTTGTACCTGTGGGCCTTGGGAAATAGATGCCTGGGTTACCTGGGGTGGTGAGGTCACAACATTCTGTGGGCCGCAGAGACACAGGTCATTGGCTGCAAGGCACAACAGGCCTGGGGCTACCACTCAGGTCTCCTGCACGCGGCTTGTTTCTCTTTGTCCCTCTAAAGCAACCAGGAAAGCAGCTCTTGGCTGATCCTGTTACTACTTAGGGGTGCGGTCTTGGCGACCTACTCCTCCCAAGCCCTCATTTCTTAGTTTGCTGCCTCAATGCAGGCATGGCAGTGACTCCATGATGACAAAGTCAGGCCCTGGGACCCCACCTAGAACACCACCAGGGCACAGAGGGCCCTGCATGCACCCTTCCTTTCCCCTGGGAGCCTGTTGTCACTTTACCGTGTTTCAGCATGGATAGCTAGAACAAAGTTATCTGCTTTTGTACCTGCAGACAGGGAACCCACCTGGCCACCACTGGCTTCCTGGACCACTTTCCAGTCAGAGGGGGAAGTTGGCATCTGCCTCCCTCTGAGCTGAGAGTAGGCAAGATGGTGGCAGGGCTTGAGATGTCTCTGTGCATTCGTCATGTCTTCATTGTGTGACCCAAGGTACTGAAAATAAATCTATAAATCCATCCATTTTCTTACAAGTGACTCAGGTTTATCCTTCTGGGCCTTGTAATATCCCATGATGTATAAATATCACACATTCTTTATCTGTTTATCTATGGGTGGACGTGTAGGCCACTTCAGAGATTTAGCTGTTGAGGTGTGCTGCTATAAACATGGTGTGTATGGATTGCTGTCTTTAACTCTTTCAAACCATAATATTAAGTGAAATAAAGCAAACACAAGATAAAATATCACATGGCTTCTCTTATATGAGAGACTCAACTTTAAAAATTGAATAAAAGTAGTAAAATAATAATAGTGATACAAATGATGATACAGATCCCCCCATGGGCTGTCCACGTGCTGTGGAATAACTAGGCAGGCAGTCACTGTGTCATAGCCTCGGCCTTCCTGCTCCTGGGACATCTTCACAATGTCACCATGAGTTCCCCATGGGTTTCCAGCAGGGACCGCATGGGCTGTGGGTCGGTGACTCTAAGCTGGGAAATCTGAGGACAGGGCCCTCGCAGGACGTAGAGGTCCAGGTGAGCAAATGCAGGGCTGAGCCTGGGTGGGAAGGGATTGGGAAGTGGGGGAGTCCCCAGAGGGCTCATCCTACCAGGGCACCGCCAGGGTGGAAGGAGAAGGTTGGGTTCACAGCAGCCTGGAGTCAGTGGCAGCTGGACTGGGCCCTCAGGGACCTGGCTTCTGGACCAGCTTACTTGTGCACAAGTTGCGTGACCTTTAGCGGCCTGTACCTTCATTTGTAAAGTTGAGGTGTTGGGGTTTGTGCCCCAAGGGACTGAACACAGACTCTGGCACCCTCACACATCTGTGGTCACAGAGGCATTGTGGTCATTCCCACGGCAGAAAGAGAACAGCGTGGGTGTCTGTCAGTGGGCAGGGAAATAAGCTCAGTGTGCTCAGTGCAGTCTGATGGACACACACTCACACACACACACACACACACACACACACACACACACTCCAGAGGCTGGCATTCTGGTCAACGAGTAGGTGGACTGCAAACACAGCAGTCCAAGAGTGCAACAGGCAGGTCTGGGGCCCCAGAGCCTCAGCCCCCATGATCAGGCCGTGGGAGGCAGGCTTCACCTTACGTGTGGGTCCACGTAAGTACCTGCTGTGATCATAACACAGCATTGAAGTCAGGTCCCAGCACATTTCTCAGGATGTAACCCTGTCATTAAGCAACAAATGACCATCTGTGAACTACATGGGATGCAATAGAATATTATCCTGCCATGAAAAGAAGTAAAGCTCAAAAAATCATGGTAAATTAAATGTGCAAAAGGTCCAGGCTACATGAGTGCATGTGGTGGCTGCCAGGGCTGAGAGGAACGGGCCTCAGGGGCTGACTGCTGGGTGGAAGTAGGTTTTGGGGAATGATGATAATGTTTTTGAACCACATGGAGGTAGCGCTGTGAATGCACCTACTGCCGCAGAAGTGATCCCTTTGAAATGGTCGAGTTGATGTTATGTTATGTGAACACTGCTTCAGTGAGAAGGAGGAGAAGGAGGAGGGGGAGGAGGAGGAGGAGGGGGAGGAGGGGGAAGAGGAGAAGAAGGAGGAGGAAGAGATGGAGAAAAGGGAGTAGAAGATGGAGAAAGAGGAGGAAGACTGCTGCCCTGTGCCCCATGGCTTCAGAGCACTTCCAGCCCTGCACTTTGTGGTAACAGGTCACTTCCTGTGTTCCTTGACACATCCTGAGGAATTCTGTGGGGAGGAAGGAGAGGGATGTTTTAGTCTGGAGAAAAAAAAACGACCCCTAAAACTCGTGCACTCCTAGGTGGGGCCTTGGGAAAGTGATCAGCTCAGGGGTGCTGTAGCTGGCTTGCTGGTAGGAGGTGAGGCCTGGTTAGAGCTGGGTTGTGTGTGACTTGGAGGGTGCATCTCCCTCCCCAGCTTGGTTGTCTCTCAGCTTCCTTGTTGTCACGCAGTGGGCAGCTCTCCTCCGCCAGGACCTTCCGCCATGTCCATTCTGCTACAGACTGGATCCTCTGAGAACCACAAACCCAGATAAACCTCTCCTCCATTCAGCTTTGGGTGTCAGGCACCGGTCTCAGTGATGAGAAAGACAAGAGGTCTTCCCCGCCTCAGCCCTCCCCCCACTTTGGCAGACTGCAGCCGTTTTGCTCTACCCTGGGAGTGAAGGTAAACTAGTCCACGTGCAAAGGAGGAGCTGCCAAATGCTGCGCCTTTTAAGGCGCAGAAGGTGAGCATGGCTTTCTGGTGTCTTCTCCAGATGGAAAATTCCTTCATTCCCTTGGGAACCAGAGGGGGTGACCCTTTCAGGGCCACCCAGTCTTTTGTGGGGTATGGTTCTTTTGAAGCAGAAGGCTCTAGGGCCTCCCTTGGTGGGTGGACATGGTGCATGTCCTGGGTGTGGTATCTTCAGAGAAATTCCCATTGGGAAGGCAAGGAAGGGACAGGAAGGGAAGTGAATGCTCCAGGACTGGACATTGGTGCTCACTGCACCCCTGACCTCCTGGCCCAAGTCTTCATTGTCGCCAGAGTGCCCAAGTGATGGGCACATGCACCAACGTCCCAGAAGTGCTCCTGCAGTCAGGACAGTTCAAAGACCAGGTCAGCCTGAAGGTCACCAGAAAAGCCATTTTCTCATGGTAAAAAGAAGTTGAAAAATCCAAAACAAAACAAAAGGAAACAAAACAAAAATCAGTCACTCATGCACAACTTGGATGGTTGAGTGATGCTAGAGCTAGCATAGGCCAGGCATATGAGGAGGATTCCAGGAAACCTTGTGGAGTCACAGTCGTTCTTGACGCCCGGAGAGAGCCCTCGGATCTGCACCTGGGGTCAGTTTCAACTTTTCCTGGGAAAATTTTCCATTTCATTCCATTTTCAGAGTTCAAACCCATTTTTTGGGCCTTGAGATAATCAGTTAGGGTTTTTTGTAAACATATATAACCCAGGAAGTTGAAAAATACACACACAGGCCTATAAATAGGCCTGTTTAACAAGCTGGTGTTTCTGACCAGTCTTTAAAGGACCCCGCAGAGGCGTGTGCAGACACACTCCCAGGCAGTTACTCGAACTGCCCCATAAGCACACCGGGCACCTTGTGCACCACACGGCCCGCCGCTCGACGGTCATGGAATGGCCACTTCCGGGATGGAGGCGCGCTCCTCCTTTCACATGTTATTTGAGCAGATGATAAAAGCAGCAGTTCGGTTTTCCTAGGGCATGTTTGCATAGCTTCTTTTTTTAAGAACCGCCGCCAATATATACAACAAACAATCTGTGCAGCTGCTCCACCCGAGGTGGGGCCCAGGTTACTTTTATAGCAAATGCTTGGAAACTTTCTGGGCTTGGAAAGGTTTTTTTTTTTTTTTTTTTTGAAATCCCCACCAATGAAGCTTTTCACTGGTGAGTTGACCATTCCTGTTGATAGTCGAGTCAGAAACGAAGGGTGGGCCAGGCCAACAGAGCTCCTTAGCACAAGCAGACACCACGTCCCTGGGAGGCTGTCCCTGTGAGTGGGCCTGAGGCTTGGAGGAAAACCGCCTGTCAGGAGCACCAGGCTGCGGCTCCGAGCTAGCCTCTGGGTCACAGGGCACTTGGGGACGTAATGGGCTGATTAAAATCACTGATCCTGTTTAGATTACAGTGACAAGTTATTTCTTCCCTTATTCCCACGCTTTTGCTCATCTGCACTTTGGAAGCTGTCTTGGCTGTATCTTGCGTTGCCCCACAGCCAGTGGATTTTCACCGTACATAAAAGAATGTTCTTCTGCCTTTTGGAATCACTCTATAGTATGTGAAACTAAGGTTTTTCAATGAATACTCGGGATCAATTACACACAGTTAAAATCCACGGTCCGTCTCACATACTTGCTCCAGTACCGGGACCTTTTCAGTCCACTGGTTTTGCTGTCTGAGCATGTGTGACAGGCAAGGCACCAAGTGAGATCTGGCCAAGGGGCTGAGCTGGGAAAGTCATCGAGAGCTTCACCAGTGTTACAGCCCAGATGCTGTCCTTGAAGCAGAGAGCGCAGAGGGAAGCCTGAATGCCTTGCCTACTCCGTGTGTGAGCAGGGCTCCCTATGGGGCTCCTACTCTCATGGGGCGCTACTTTTTGGGTTGAAGCTTCCCTAGTTCATCTTCCTAGCTCAGCTCCATGCAGCCTTTGTTTTCTCCCGGAGGTAACTACGTCTCAAGGTTGAAGTAAAGCCTGCAATTGGATCTGCTCTTCCCCTCATGCTGAGGACTTTCCCACAAATGCTGGATAGAAAGCAGCTCAATTTATGAAAATTACATAACATCCAGTCTGTTCAGGCCCACGGATGCGAGGGCTTCAGAGAGCCTACTACTTCCTCATAGCAGCTGCCCAGAATCCACAGGGCTCCCGCAGGGACAAGGGAGAGCAACAGAGCTCAGATTAGCTTAAGAACACAGGGAGGGAGGAAGGGAAGATAGAGAAAGGAGAGAAAGAAGAAGGAAGAAAAGCAAGAAAGAAGGGAAGAGAGGGAAGGAGGGAGGGAGGAAGCCCGGGGTCTTCAGGCCTCCGGATCTAGCCCTGGCTGATGTCTCGGTAGGGCTTCCCCGGCTCTCGGCCCTCAGCTCCTCCTGCCTTTGCTTAGCTTCACTCTTAGATACATTTTCTCCACATGGTTGCAAGGTGGCCCCTGGTGGCTCCTACCACTAAAAGAAGCCCCAAATAAAGAACAAGTTATTTCCCTGAGCTCCAATTCAGTTTCCCAGAAGAGTTTACTGGGATCCACCGTTGGCCCTGTGCGTGCCTGGGGGTATGATGCATTGGCCTGAGTGATGCCCACTCCCAGGGCAGGCGGAGAGAACCTCAGCATGCAGGAGCAGGTGTGGAGAGAGGGGAGGGGGGATGACTTCCAAAAGGAATGTGGTGCCTGCAGTAACTGTGTCACACTGGCCTTTGCAGGGATGGTGGCATTAGAGAGGGGAGATTGGGAAAGCAGCATCTCAGGTGGCAAATGGCCAACCTGGGCTTCCATCCTGCTCCAACACTATGGAGCTATGGAACCATAGGGGTTCCTGAGCCCTTTGCTGCAGTGTCCTTGCCTGAATACAGAGGTGACAGGAAGATACCAGCTCCCTGGGAACCTCTAACCCTGGAGGCAGAACAAGACAAGGCAGAACTTTTGCAATAGGGAAGGGGACATGGGAAGGAGGAAGGGGTGGGGAAGGGATGTGAAAAGAATGGAGAAGTGGTATGTCCATGCACCCCACACGAGGGATGTACCACAAATGTGGACTTATAATAAAAATTTAAAAAGGCAAAGCAGGAAAGGACAATGGTGACATGGTGTGGGATACCATGTGGGGCTGAGATGTGGTTATCTCCCACCTTGGCTGTGGCTCCCATCTTGGGCTCCCTGCATGAGTGTGTATCCACAGACAGTCTCTTCTCTCACCTGTCCCTTGCTCCCCAATTTCCTACTCTTCATTTTAGATCCTGGGCCCTTCTTCACCCAGTACCACCACTGCCCACCCCAGGAAGGCTCACTGCTCATCCTCTCGTTATGATTAAGGGAAGTGGGGCTTCATGGTGCTGACCGAGTGGGTGGTAGTGGATTTGGCAGTGGCTCTCAGTGGGGGAGGTATGTGTGTGATTCTTTCTCCTCCACAGGAGACAGTGGACACTGCTTAGATACTACACTTGATCTTAGCCAAAAGGCCGAGATGCGATGGACACTGCTTAGAGACGTTCTTTGGTTCTCACAACCAGGGACCACCAGTGGTCTCCAGTAGGTAGTCAGCTGCTGCTGAAGCTCCTATAGTGCACAGGGCAGCCCCTCCTAGAAAATGCCCAAAGGGTTAATGGGACACTGATCCAGGATAGAGGGCCAGAAGAGAATCCCATTGGGCAGGGGGATGATGATAAAGCCTCACAGGGCTTGTGTGGTGGAGGCCGGAAACGCCCCTTTGAAGAGAGGATGTGGCTGCCCATCACCTGTCTCGCCTTTACCAGCTGTTTGGGAGGAAACAGCAGCCACCCAGAGGTGCAGGGATGCATTCCTGGCATCCCTTACTTCATTTGGGTAGGACATTGTACTGGTTCTAATGGTCCCAGTGAATTTCCTGGGCTCCAGTAGGAGAGCTCACAGAATGATCAGGGTAGGTTTGCTTGTTTTCTAGAAACAGAGCTACCATACCGCATTATGCAAGGCAAATGTTTTCCCCAAGCCTTTCATAGAGTTGGAATTTTATCTGAGAACATGGCCAGCTAGAAGAAAGACTACATTTTCTTGCCTCCTCTGCAGCTAGGGGAAGACATGTGACCAGCTCTGCCCAATGAGATAGCAGCAATGGAATCTTCTTACAGTGGTAGATTATGTAAATCCATTCTTGGATTTTTAGATTTTACCTTTTAGACCTTTTCTGGGGTAAAACAGAAGGCTTTCTAAATAATATCATTTGATGATTCACCCAGCAAGCTGCTACAGGTGCACATACCATATGCCACCACCCAAGAAGGAGCCATGTGTTATGTGTGCAATCCGGAAAGAATCTGTGAAGGAAGGTGCACTGGATCATGGAGAACACCAAGGACACTTGCTGTGTGTCCTTCACAGGCACTGAGCTTCCTGGTGATGTCCCAGAGGAGCTGGGAGTGATGCGCTAGTGTCCAGAAGTCCCCCAACAAGAAGGGGAGGTAGAACGGTCGACATCAAACTGGCCCACAGGCTAGAAGGGAGGCCTTCCAGACGTAGGGAAGGAGGAAAACAATGGGGAAAGACAAATGCCGAGGAGAGTCCCAAGGCACTTCTGAGCAAGTAGTGGACAGGGTCCTTTACTGATGCTTATTTAACTTAATCAGTGGTTCAGTCTCCATCCTGGCCCTGGTCGGCTCTTGTCTTGCTCTCTTTCTGCCAGAGTGGCTAAGTTTGGGCACAGGGTGCAGTGAAGCCCAGAGCCAGTGCTGGACTACCAGTCCCTCTCCTCAGCATGTCTGTCTCTGAGAAGGGAGAAGGGGGTCAAGCAAAAGGTTGTCTTTTTCAATCCATGGAGGCCTTGAGAACTCTCGGATTCCCATGCACTTCCTCTGCGAAGCCCTTGCTACACACGCTTCCTTGGCCTCCCCTGGAGGATGCTGCTGGCCATGATAGGCCTGGGGTGGTGACCTGCCTAGGGTGTTGCCTGAGATGCTCCGGACCAGGAGCCACTCCTCCCCAATGTGCCTCCCTTGCAGGAAAGCTGGGTGCACCTGTGCAGGATCCTACTTCATCCCAACTGCCCCTCCCCTCTCTTTCTGCCATGGTTTCTATCTTGTCATCCTCCAAACCTTCCTGTCATCCTTCGTGGGACTTTGGGAAGGTGGCTGGATCAAGAGGGCTCATAGCTGGCTTAGTGTTGTGTGTATGGGGCTGGGGGTGTGGCCTGGACGGGCTCCTCTCCCTTCTGGTCTCTTCTCTGGATGCTCTCTGCTTCCTGTGGGGCCCTGCCCAGCTGCTTGCTGTTTCTTCTCAGAAGCCAGCTGACCACGGGCTGAAAAATGAGCTGAGAGAAACTTCTCCTCTTCAGGTGTAAATTATTGTGTCTCAGTGATGAGACCATGACTAAGACACCTTCTGGGGGGCAACCCTCCCTCCTCCCTGCCTAGGGAACAGGACTGCCCTAACAGTGTGCCTGGAGAAGAAGAAACAATCCTGGGGTGGGAGCGATACATATACGTAATCCATTTATAGAAGAAACTTTAAAAAAAATTTTTTTTATATATTTGGTACAGGGTCTCACTACGCCGCTCAACCTTATAGTGATCCTCCTGTTTCTGCTTGCCTAAGGGGCATTCAGTCCGCTGAGCTATCTTGCTGGCCCTTAGAGGAACACGTCTGATTCTAGGGCTGGTGAGTCTCTCTCTCTCTCTCTCTCTCTCTCTCTCTCTCTCTCTCCATCTCTGGCTCTGGCTCTCTCATTCCTTGTCCCTGTTTGGGTAATACAGAAAGTTTTGGCTAATCTAGACTGGTCAAACTTTAAAATGACTTAATTCTTCTTTAATTCTAGCTCGGATTTCTTTGTAATGACAGTACAATGAAATGCTGTGATTAAGAGCTGAATCATGGTCATATAAAATAAGTTTTGTTATAGAACCAATTAGCGATGCTAAAATTACCCACACTACTCTGCTTGAATGACCAAGAGGTTTCAAACTGGAAGGTCCTGGGCAGCTGGTGAAGACTTTTACAATAAGGCATTTTTTTAAAAAAAGAGGGGGAAAAAAACTATATTTGGAAAGTGCAAGCCCAAGAAGTAGGGAAGGAGCACCAGCCTGCGGCAAGCTGAGGCACAACCTAGGGCTGGCCGGGTGGCTGTGGCTGCATGTGGCCTCAGGCTGTGGCATTAGAAGTGAAGGAGTACCCACCTGCTGGTTAGATGCATGGCTCCTCTTGCCAGAAACAAAGGGAATTGCCCACTTAATCCTTGGCACATGGTATTGATGATGTACCAATTAATGACTAATTAGGAAGATTTTTCCAGAACATTAGGTTCTGGGAGAAGGCATACTTGGAGAGCTGCTGCTGCTTCAATCTCTCATTTTCCCTAGTGGTTTGCAGCTCAGAGGGCTTCCAGCCAGGCTGGATTTGGTAGCAATGACTCTAGGCTGTGCAGCCCTTCACTTGGTCAAAGGCCTGAGTCATGACAGGCTGACGCTGCTCCTCCTGAAGTCTGAATGAAGGAAATATGAGTGCTGGTTACCTGACGGAGGACTGAGTCCTGAGTTCAGCAAAGTCAGTGAAAGCCAGGCGAGCCCTGCCTTGGTTTCTGGGCTCCCCTTCCTGGGGCAAGGACAGTGGGGTCCCACCCTGTCCACAGCACAACCTGGTTGGGAGGATGGAAGGGGCCAAGAGTCCATGTTCTGGAGGGAGGCACTTGTGTGGGCCATGCAGGGGAAGGAGAAAGGGGGACACTGAGTGTCATTCCTGGTGTTCTGAGTTTGGGAAAGGAGGACTTGGGATGGATATCTACTGACCAGCCAGGTGGATCTGAGTGCTCACTGGATCCTAAGGAATCATCCTCCCCTGGACCAGGAAGCACCCACTATGTGCCCACTATGTTTCTAGCACTAGATACAGCAGTGCACAAGAAATTCCTGTTTTCCCAACATCTGATAGTTTAAGACCAGGGTCCCAAATGTTGACACCACTGTCATTTTGTGTCAGGGCTTTCCTGGGTGTTGTACAATGTTTCCCGCATTCCTGGTCCCTAGACCCAGCAGCACCCCACTTAACAAGTAAGCAGGTCTCCAGACATTGCCAGCTGTTCTGAGAGAGCACAGAGCATTTCTTCTAGTTTTTTAAAAACAAGACAATAACAAAATAATCAGTAAATGTACATGTGCCAATTTTCAGTGAAAGAAAGCGGAATGAGGAGGCAATGTAGCCAGGGCTGGTGTCTCTGGGGAGGGATGTATGAAAAGGACCCTGTGTAAAAGAAGAGGTGATACTGGGGAAGAGAGGTCCTAAAGGGTGAGGTAGATATAGGATCCCTAGAAATAGGGTGCTTAGGTCTCTGGAAAGCAAAAAGGCCATTCTGCTGGAGGAGTTCAAAGGAGGAGGGGTGTAGGAGATGATGTAGAAAGACTGGAAAGGATGTAAGGCTCTGGTGGGCACTATGCCTGACCCTGGGCCATGTCTATCACCACCCACCCTGTGGACCATCTGGTCATATGGGTAGCTTGTGAGGCTCAGTAGAGTTTTCTGCTTCAGGCCTCACAGGCTGAATTCATGGTGCAGACCAGTTGGTCTCTCTGTAGGAGGCTGAGGGAAAGATCCACTTCTAAATTCTTCCTGGTCATTTAAGCTCTTCCGGGTTATTAGCAGACACAGGTTCCTGTGCTTGCCTGGCTGAGGCCTGTATCCTCCTCAGCTGTCAGTCTAAGGCTACCTTGAGTACCCAAGGCTCTCCCTGCCCTTTGTATGTGGCTTTGGATCCACAAAGACCTTAGAAATCCTTCTCATTGTTGGAGTTATCCACTTTTAAGGCCTCCTGAGATTAGACTGGATTTACCCAGTCAATCTCAAGCCACTCCCTTTTCAACCCTAACTGCATCTATAAAATCTTATTTTTTTCACCTCACATTGGTGGATTCCAGAGATTAGGACATGGATTTCTCTGGGGTCCATTCAGCCTACCATGACTCTGAAACAAAGGGTATGGGCCTTGTTATCTGAACCGCTTTGATCATGTCCCATACTGGGGACTCCTGGGCTGGGCCTGGTGGGGCCTGGGGGGACCCTTCACTGGTCCTGTCATGTGGGCTGACAGACATGCTGTAGTCTTGGTGTTGCAGGCCCTGACAGCAGTAACTCCCCCATGGCCTCATGCTAAGGACATGGCATGGTGACAAAGGTCACTGTGGCTTACTACTGGTAGGTTGTGACTGTTTAATCTTGGGTTTCTCACAAGGAAACTGAGGCTCAGAAAGAAAAACCTTTCTGGCTGGCTGTAGGAGATCCAGGGCTCAGTCTAGGCCCACTTATACTCTACATGAAAACAATTATTTACTTGTTGTGTGTTTTGCAGTACTGGGGATTGAACCAAGGGCCTTCATACTGAGCTACATTCCCAGCTTGTTTTTTTATTTTTTACTTTGAGACAGAGTCTTGCTAAATCACCAAGTTGCACAAGTTAAAGTTTTTCCCCTGCCTACTCTCACTTATTTGAATTATTCTATTTATTTTTATAAAAAAGTAGAACAAAATTTTGTCACAACATAGGAACATAACAATAGTTAATACAGTCTGTATCAGCATCTTCAAAGTACTTAGAGTATAAGACATAAACCAAAAAGATTCTTACAAAAAAGAAACTGGTAATAAAACAGAACTTTCTTGTCAATGATCTAAGATAAATAAGTAGTATAATGAAACAAATTAGCATATATATTAAATATTTATGAAACAATGAAGCATGGGTTTTGGAAAAGTATTTGAACTTCTCTCTACTTCTTTTTTCACTCTTCATTTGTGTGTTCATATATAGTTTGTGTTTTCATACAAGAGAAAGCACATGTGCTATTTGAGCTTGCGTGTCAGCCTTATTTTACTTAGCGTTATGTTCTCAAGTTGCATCTAATTAATTACGAATGCCTCCCATTGATCTTTATGGAAGCAGAGTACTGCATTATGCACGCATACCACATTTTCTTTATTTCTCTGTGGATGAACATGTAGGCTGCTTCTAAGATCTAGTTATTAAATAAATCCTGCTATAAACATGGGTGTGCATGTGTCCCTATAATATGATGATTTTTAACTCTTCAGGGAAGATACCTAGAAAGGCAATGACTAGATCGAATGGAGTTTCTAGCTTTAGTTTTATGAGGAATCTCTACACTGGTCTCCATGGTGATTGTGCTAGCTTATGTTCCTACCCTCCATGTCAAAGGGCTCGTTTTCCAACACATCGTTGCCAGCCCTTGTTATTAGATTTTTTGATCATTGCCTTTCTTTTGCCCACTCTGAACTTGAATTTACATCTTCCTGCTTCAGCCTCTTGCAGTGCTGGGATGATAAGTATGTATCACCCCATCTGGCCAAAACTGAAATGTTCTTGTGAAATTCTCTTCACCCAGAGTGACTCCCAGGGGTCACTCACGTTTCCCATTCTTGTCCCCTGAAAATAACACAAGAGGAGCCACCAGCCTTGCTACTCTTGAGGAGAGTGAAAGCGATCCTGGGGCTGGCATGGACTGGGAAGGGAGTCACAGAGCCTGTGCTGAGGACTCGAGACTCATTGTCATCTGGGAGGACGAATGGATGTGTGTTCCATGAGGGTCACACTGGCAAGGGGGTCTGTGAGGAAGAGTGGGAGCTGGGCTGGGTAGACACTGTGTTGTCCTTCCTTCATGCTTGTGACAGGTAGACCTGGGACCACAACATGTGGACCTGCTTAGGACAGGGAAGTCCCTTCAAGTGACATAGATGCAAATATTCTCCCTAGAGCTTCAGGCCATAGGAATGTCGGTGTTCGGCAGACCTTGTGTCCTGCTTCCATTTTCACCAAGTTCACATGTGGCTCCACCCATAGGAAAGCTCTGGAAGACAGAAGTGGAGTGGACAAGATCAGAGCGGGGTTCGCTGCTGCCCAAGACCACAGAGCAACTGCTGCAAAGGCCAAGGAGGAGGCTGTCTGTGGCTGTGGGATGGGACTGTGCGAGGTGAGATCAAAAGGCCTGGTGAGTGTTTAAATTTTAAAAAATGTTATAGTAAAAGACACATTGCGAGACTCCCTCTCCCAGTCCTGCACTGATTTCCAACATACTTATCCATCCCTCTTGCCACCTTCGGAGGCAGCTCTGGAGCCCTCTTTCATAAGAGTCTTTACGAGGTGTGATAAAAAACGTGGTGAATACTGCGGCAAAGCACCATCCAGAGAGGTCCACCCACCTTTTCACCAGATCCAGCCCCATGTGACTGCTGACTCTTCCCCAGGGTCAAAATGACCATGAAAAGGAAAGAATTTGAATGGATTTAGGACGTTTAGGAGGCTATGACAGCACAACCTAAAGCACTCAGAGAAGACTCCAGAGCTGCTGCAGCAAGTGATGAGGCTGAGGGGATGAGTGTGTTGACAGCAAAGGGGAAGATTTGGAGGAGGATTCACGGCAATGTATCTTTTACTGTAATAAACTTTTAAAAATTGAACATTCACCAATTTTTTGATCATGTCTCATATTTATTGTTGCAATGTTTATATCAGTGTTCACACCTGTCAGAACTCATTGGCTGTAGGCACAAAACTGAATGCATTTTGTTAGGCCTAAATTGTGTATGAATAATAATTTAAACAAAGAGAGGCCACAACTTTTCTTGGCAGAAGGAAACATTGTGGGGCTGAGCCGAACCCAGATCTCATGGCTGATCTTCAGGAGGAGCTAGGGCCTGTTCCTTAGAGTCGTCCCTTTCCCATCCTCAGAGTGCAGCCCTGTCTTGAACCAGATCCCTCAGGGCTGGGTGTGGACGTGGCTACAGGGGTGCTAGGTGCTGGGCAGCAGGCTTGCTTGCAAAGGATCACGTGTCAGGACACGTGATAGCTAAGTAACCACCCACATCAGTGTGGCCGATCAGATGCCCAGATGCCTGTCCCCACCAGAAGGAGGGCTTGGCTAGGTGTGCTGGTCACAGCCAGGTCCCAGTCCCACTGTGAGCTGTGCGAAGACCTGGGCTCTGCCATAGGTTGCTACCCCTCCTGGGAAGGAGTCCCAAAATCCACACTGTGCATCCTGGTGCCACCAGGTCCTGGAGGGACTTCACATAGCGATGATGCCCTCTGGGCGTCTGCTCTCCACCTGCAGGCTGGAGCCGGAACCCATCTGTTCCCTGACTGGATGTCCAACTTTGAAAGCCAGTGGACATCCTCCCGCCTGTGGCACGTAGCACCTCGGCGTTCACCAACTTTTTTTTGAAGTTGAAATGAGGAAACAAGCAACAAGTATCATACTCTCAGCACTGAGGCAGTCCTGCCTGCCGGGAGGTGACAGAAACCCGGCTGGGCTGTAAACGACAAGCCTGGGGCCGTCAGTACTGAGCCTCCTGCTTTCCTCTTTCATGTCCTGTGGCTTCATTTTTATTTATGCATCAGTTTTTGAGATGAGATTTCGCTGTTGCCGATCCTGGTCTTGAACCGCTGGGCTCAAGCAATCCTTCCACTTCAGCCTCCTTCCTGAATAGCTGGGGCTGTAGATAGAGTCTCAATTTTGTAAATCTATTTTTGTCATTAGAAATCCCAGCTGAGGCTCACCATGTTTTGCTTCTTTTTAAATTGTTGTACTATATTATTCTATTTTTAATTTTTAGTTCTGGGATCAAACTGATAGCCTTGAGCCTGCTAGACTTGAGCTCTACCATTGAACAGTACCCCCCAGCCCTAGCAGGTCTGTCTGTCTTGGCAGCAACATTTTTTGAGGATTAGAATGGTCAAAAATAGAAGAACATAGGCATTGAAATCCTTATTTTCCTTACTTAAGTCTTTCTCCATGTCTCCTCTCTCCCTGTCTCTAGGTAGAGTTAGATACCTATCTATCTATCAGTCTCTCTGCCTCTAGCTCCAGAATTTTGTATCAGTTGATAATGAGAGTATCTGTCCTTTAATGAAGAGCCAGACAGCGCTCCGGTCAATGATGTTCCACTTTCGTTCTGGCGTCATCAGCCGCATGTGCTCCTGAGTCTGTGTCCATCTAGGAAACGCTTTTTATATTAAGGTTTTCAAGTGTGGTAAAGAACACACAGCGAATGCAAAGGTGGCCAAGGAAATGCAACACATCTCAGCGTGATCCTAAAACAACTGGCTTACAGCACCACGTATACGGTGTCACGGGCGGCTCCGTAAGTCAACAGGTGGAAATAAGCTGTGGCAGGGTGGTGGAGAGAAGCCTCGATGCATGGGGGTATAACATGCGATGGAACAGTCTGCACTCCCACTGGCCAAGTCCCACAGGCCCCATGTGTCCTGTGCTGGTTACCATCGTACACTTTGGCAGGGTAGGACATACTGAAGTTCCAGGCTGGCAAAAATAAAAAGGGAGCTTTCTGCACACAAACCCCTAGGGGTCCAGTGAAGATCGCCACCTGCCTGAGCTGGGTCCCTTTCCTCCTGTCCTTCCTTCCCTCTCCCCTCTAGGGTGAGGGTCAGAGGGTGGGGCTTCATCCCCCGAGCCCCAGGAACTCTTGGTCTGAGAAAGCCACACACTCTGCTCTCCTTAGATGAGCCTAACCACAGATTGTTTTTTGGAGTGGTGGGGCTGTGTGGGTATGTCCCCCGTTCCCTCTTTGGATCCTTTGGCGTAAGGTGGGCTATGAGGAGGCAGTGCTTTGGGGCAGGTCACAAAAGGGATGTCTTTGGAGATAAATCAGTGCCTTATGCTGCAGAGCACAGAGAGACCTTGCATCACCTGACATCGCTGAGAGAAGACGGCATCCTCACCAGACTTGGAAACCGTGGTGCCCATCTCAGATGCTAGCCTCCAGACTCTGAGACATCAATTTCTGTTTCTTATCACCTGCCCAGTGGGGTATTTGGTGAGTGCAGCCAGCATAGGCTTGAACAATGCTCTTCCCAGGGACATTAGGGTTGATGTTGGGTCAGCGTGTCCAGAGGCTGAAGGGCATATTTTGCTTGTGGAAAGCTAGGGAGGCACTTGCAGCTGCTTCCTTAGAGTGTCCAGTGCTCTTTGGATAGTGACCTCACCTTGTCTCCAAAGTGAGAATTGGCCAGAGCAGATTGGCAGGCAGACTCTGAGAGGAGGTATAAGTAGCTGAAAGGGTTTCCCGGAGACAGTGACAAAGACCTGACAGCAGAGCTGAGTTAATTAAAGAGCTCTTATGAATCCATGGTGTCACTGCTGAGGGTAATGAAGGTGATGCTGAACTCGAGGAGTCAGGGTGAGGCAGGAAGCTGTGGACTGTGTTGTCATGGCAACAGCATCCTTGGCCAATCAAAGGTGTTGCTGGAGTCTGGGGGTGGTGGGTAAGGGAGCTCTTGCTCTGAAGTCTTCTGTGGTTTTGAAACAACATCCTCAGGAGCACAGCCTCTGTTTGTTACTATGAATTTAAATAGAAGCTACAGGAGGAAGGCAAAGACCCAGAGGGAGACATTAACAGAAAAAGAGAGAGGGAGGAGAGAACAGAAGTGGGAGAGACAGACACAGACAGATGGGACAGGCACTTCCGGCACCGGGGTTGTATTGGGAAAAGGCATGTTTTCCTCTTCCACAGATTTGCCGCCAATGCTGAGAATAGGCTGATAGTCTCTGACTTTCCCTCCTTCATTCTGGCCTGAGCCTGGCGCTGATGATTTGAGAAAACCCAGCAGAACGACACCTGCTTCCAGCCCATGGTACCCAGAGCTGGCATCTTTTTTTAATCACAGAGCTGCTTGGTTTAGTGGCATAGGCTGTGCCCTGCACCAGCCACCCATAGGTGGGTTCAGGAGGCTGCTGTGCCCCCTCAACAACCCACAGGCCCTGGTGAGCATTGTATCTACCCGAGAAAGGGGAACCTTTTCCAGTGTGAGTCAAAGCAGCAGGTGGGCTCCAGCAGCCCATTCCTTCCCCTTTGGTCATAAAGGATATGGTGTGAGGATGGTACAAAAAGATCTGTAGGCCACTGTGGTTTCCCTCCACTCCCTCTTTACCTTGAAGCACACAGCGCTAAGGCTAATTGCCTGTAAGTGACTAGGAGCATGGTGATCAGAGGGTGGCATCGGGATCTGTGTGAACATGGGGTATGGTCCTGATTCCCCCTTCTCAGGGTGGTGTGAAAAGCCTGTAGTTTTCTGGAGGTGTCAGGAATAACTCCACCATAGGATGTTTGCTCGGCTTCTTATAACCTGATTTCTCAGGTAAGAGACTTCCTCACCCCAGAACATCAGTCTAGCATCTGTTTAATCGTGGCAGTTGAGAGGCATGTTAATTCTATGACAGGGTTGGCTGGAGAAATAGTTTGCAGGGCTGGGGTAGGGTACTCTAAAAGGCTGTATATACTTCGACTCAGCACCCTGTGTATGGTCCTGTGTCTCTCATAGACAGGATTCACAGGTCTAGGAATCAAGAGGTGGCAGTAGGAATGGTACCACTCACCATTATCCCTAGTGATCCACTAGCAAAATGTTTGCTTCCTGTTCCCATGAGCCTAAATTCTACTGGACTAGAAGTCTTAGTTCCAGAGGGGGTAAGGCTTGCACCAGGAAGCACAACAACCAGAGGGGGTAAGACTTGTACCAGGAAGCACAACAATGATACCATTGAACTGGAAGCTCAGGCTTCCCCCTAGTCACTTTGGTCTCCTCATGCCTATGAGGAAACAAGATAAAAAGGGAGTAATAGTGTTGCCAGGGGTGATTGACCCAGACTATCAAGGGGAAATTGGATTATTACTCCACAATGGAGGAAAGGAAGAATATACACGGGGTGCAGGAGATCCCTTAGGGCGCCTCTTAGTATTGTCATTGTCATTAAAGTCAGTTGGGGGGGGGGGTGGAGATAGCTCAGCAGTCTAAGTCCCTGTCTGGTAAGTGCAAGGAACTGGGTTCAATCTCCAATACCACATGCCATGCTGGCCCTGCGCCAAGCCAACCTCTGAAACCAGGTGTGATGTTGCATGCCTGTAGTCCCAGCACTGGGAAGGCTGAGACAGGAGGATCACTATGAGTCTGAGCTGCATAGTGAGACCCTGTGCCAAATAAATAAAAAATAAAAGATTTAAAAATCCCTAAAAATAAAGTCAATGGGAAACTATAACAACCTATTACAGGCACAATGACAAATAGTCCAGAGCCTTTAGGAATGAAGGTATAGGTGACTCCACCAGAGAAAGAACCAAGACCTGCTAAGGTGCTTGCTGAGGGCCAAGAGAATTCAGAATGGGTAGTGGAAGAAGGCAGTTCTAAATACCAGCTACGACCCTGTGATAAGCTAGAGAAAAGAGGATTGTAATTGTACTATTTCACCCCTATATGGTTCTGCTATAATATTGATAGATTTAATACCAGTTCTTAAGGATCATTAAACCTGTGTTAATGTTGAAGTTATGAAATGAGTAAGCATCAAGCAAAGAAAACTTGCCTTTTATTTGGTAAGGGAATTAATGCATTTCCATTTGTACACAGGATAGTTACAACGCGTTAGGTGCAATTACATGCATATCTTTGTATCTACAGAGTGGTTTTAAGAAATTTATCTGGTTGCTAAATTGACAAGGGGTGGATTTTAGGGGTTGATACCTTGTGTCAACTTGAGAAGTTTAGAAGTTTAATTAAGTGACTCAGCGGTGAGCCAGGGTTCTTACTTTGCAAACATCCTCATCCTATGCAAGAGGAGGGCATGGGCCCTGTGGGAGTTCTACACCCCTACCCCAGGATAGCCTGCTTATAACATAAAGAAAGGAGAGAGGCAGCTGCTGCTCTGTCTCCCCTTCATTGACTCTTTGCTGTTTTCTGCCACCAGGAATGGCTGCCCTCTGCCATGTGCCACTCTGCCTTGGAGCCAGCCAAGTATGGATTTAAACTTCCTCTAACTGTGTGCTAAATAAACCTTTCCTTCCTTAATTTTGGGTGTTGGCTATTTGTCCCAGCAACTAATGAAAAATAACTGAGACACATGGGGTATGGCCCTGATGCCCCCTTCTTGGGGTGATGTGAAGAGTCTGCAGTTTTCTGGAGCTGTCAAGAATGTCAGCTCCACCACAGAATGTTAATTCCATGACAAGGGTAGCTGGAGGATTCAATGGGATGAGTCCTGTGATGTAAGTGTGAGCATGTATACACGTGTGTGTACAAACCTCTGACAACCCAGGGCAGGTCACCCTGTCACAGGTGGCAGGTGTGTGCATGTGCATGTGTGTGTACCCATGTGCCTGCCTGGGACCAGTGGGGGCAGAGCGATGACCTGGGGGCTGAGTCTGGGTACTGTCACAGGGGGACCTCTGAGGCTCCATTCAGATGTGAAAAACCATGTTTTGCTAAAATGCCTGCTCTGGCAAGGACCATTTCCCCCCTGTGACTATTAATCCTGATGTGTCAACTTGCCTGGAACAAGAACTGCCTAGCTGATTAGTAGGCACAGCTCTGGGTATGTCTGTGGGCAATGGGCACATGGGCCAGAGAACTGAGGAGGAAGACCCGCCCCAGGTGAGAATGGCTCCAATCAATGGGCTTGTAGCCTGCAAGGAATAAAAGCCGGAAAGTAAAAGAAAGTGTGGCGGTTTTGGAGCACTCCAGTCTTCCCGAATGGGGCGCCCTTCATGCAGCTGCCTTTGGACACTGGTCTCCAGGTCTCCAGTTACTTCAACCTGCAACACGGACTCGCACTGGTAACTCTCCAAGGAGCCCCCAGGCTTTTGACCTTGGATCGGAGCTGTGGCCTTGATCCTTCTTGTTCTTCAGCTTCTGTCTTCTTTGGGTGAGCAGGGACTGGATCCTCTAGCATGCCATGGGCACTGTGGTTTCGCTGGCATTTGGTCCTGTGAACCTTAGTAAACCCTAATGCAGAATTATACACATAGTTTTTATTGATTCTGTTCCTTCAGAGAACCTGAAGCAAACATCCTGCATCTCTGGGGGAGTGTGATCTCCTGTCTTAGTTACTCTTCTCTCATTGCTGGGACAAATACCCGACACTCAAAATGAAGGAAGGAAAGGTTTACTTAGCTCACAGTCACTGGAGGTTTCAGTCCATACTCAGCTGGGTCCAACGCAGAGCAGCACATAGCAGAGGGCAACCTTTCATGGCTGCGGCAAAGAGCAAGAGCGCAAGGGAGGGGTAGCAGCAGCTCAAGCAGCTAGCTTCTCTTCCCACCTTACATTGTAATGCAAATTACCTGCCCCAGGGTAGGGGAAGTACTCACACCTATGGGTACTTCCCAGTACTTACCCACCTGTGGGTAATCCCAGCAGTACTAAGACCCATAATCCCAGCCTTGGATCACACATAATCCCAGGGAATCATGAGTTAACACAAACTCTAGAAGTCCTCACCCCATGACTTCATGAGGCTTTGGGGAGACAACTAGACACAAACCATAACATCTCCTCACCACACCTACCACCTCTTGATGATGGGCACAGACCTGGTGCTCCAGTGGTAGCCCCTAATGGCTGGTGGCTTCAGAATTTGGGATCCAGGGCAGGCCAGACAGGTCTGAGTTCAAAGCCCGCTCTGCTCGCCTTGTGTCCAGAGCTGAGCTCACCCTGTAGCTCTGCCTTCTCCATCTGTTCCCCAGAGAGGCAAACACCCTCCATGCCTGAGGTGGAGACAGGTCAAGAGGACCAGATGGTGGCAGGTGTGGACATTCTCAGCAGTGATGGTTAGATGTTACAATATGGGGTTCCCAACAGCCTTGAATGACAGGAATGATAGCCACAGTGTGGGCTGGAGCAGACACTCTTGTGAGGCTCACTTTTCTTTATGTGAAAAGAGGGGTCCTGGCCTCTTTCCACCCTTTTCATAGAGTGAGAAGAATGAATGCCAGGAACATGAGGGTAATGTAAGAATTTTTTGTAAAAATGTAAACACCTAAAGCTAAAAACTATATGTGCTTTTACATATAAAGATAATAAAACTAAAAGGCTAAACAAATTCAGGCTTGGTGTGCCTTGAAGGAAGCAGAGGTGGATTATTGCTAATGCGGCCTGTGGCTAACCTTATCGTTCCACAGGAAGGAGCACTGTCCCATCCCCAGCTGTAGGCCGTGACCCTCCAAGGAGTCCATGTGTCCTGGGCAGAGTGCAGAGGACTAGACCCAAGACCATGCAAGAGGTACCATTTCTTTGGGTAGCAGGAGGACAGTGGGAGCAGCTTTAATATTTCAGTCAAGTTTTGTAAGAAAGATGATTTATAGAATGCCTTTTTGGGGCTTTCTGACACAAAGCTCCTGAGTTTTCAGATGAAAGTACTCATTTTCTTAGTAAAAGGAATGTTCCTGGTGCGCTAAGCACTGTGCTTGATACCTTTTGGAAGTTGTCTCAATCCAACCTCCCAGAATGCCCCGGGAAGCTTAGGCCCCCTGTGTGCTGTGGCACAGTGGTCCAGCATGCAGGTGCCTGACACCAAGTGCTACTGGGGCTGGGAAGCCAGAGGAGCTGCACCACTGCAGGGTCCTCATCGGATGGTAGGCACCCTGGAAGACCAGTGAGGCCCTGTGCTGAGAAGTGACACTCACTCCACACCCACAATCCCAGGAAGGGCTTTGCCAAGGGGAAATGGAAATGAGTGTCCCCAACAGACTTGTCCATGAGGGTTCACAGCTCAGGGGCTTGTCCAGGCACAAACCATTGTGCTATGTGGTCCATCCAAGCCACGTGTCCTACTCTCTTTGTCATCACTGACACACAATAACCAGAAGTTACAACCTAAAGGTTTATTTTGGCTCATAGTTCAGTCCATGGTTGGACTCTAAGGAAGGAAGGAATGGCAGAAGGGCCTGGCGGAGGACAGTGGCTTGCAAAATGGTGGACAGAAAGCAGAGAGAACAAAGGGGGAGCAGGAAGGGAGATGAGCCCTTCCTCGTCAGGCCCAAGTGAGCACCTCTTTCCACGAGACCCTGCCTCTTAACTACAAGCCAGCTACAAAGCTCCTCTGATCCAATCACCCCCCCAAAGTCCTGCCTATGAGTGCAGGTTGTTTTTGGGGAAATCTAGATGGAAACTAACACATCGTGCACAAGCAAAAAGGATTCACCACCTGGTGTCTCTTTTTCCTTACAGATCACTCAGATGAGTCATCTGCAGGAACATGAATGGATCTCAAGACCATGATTCTAAGTGAGATCAATCAGACCCAGAAGGTTACACAGCTCATGATTTCTTTACTAGGAGAAACCCACAATTTAAGTAATTTAAATAGCAAAATAAAAGGCAGATGTTGGGAAACTGTGAGGCAGACTCTGGGGAGATGGGAAAGGGGTTTGGGGCAGGGAGAAAAAGATCAAGATGCGATGTGACTGTGCGGGTTCCCCAAGGTGAGTGCAGTTATTATGTATAGCAAAAAGCATGCTAAAAATGTTGCATTAGTACAAACAAAGGGATTGTTATGGTGCACAATAAAGCCAAACTCATGTTCCCAGAAAAGAATAAAATAAAAAGAACAGGGATAGCTGATCTATAGCGATGGGGTCAGGACATTGGCTGCTTCCAGATAGCAAATGGATGGCCCAGTGAGGGGCAGGAGGGATTTTTCTGAAATTGTATCTTTTCTTGGATTCTGATTCTGGCTGGAGCTACACAGGTACTGAAATCTGTCAGATCATCCTATGTGTTTCATTTAGTGCAGTTTTACCACATTTAAAAAATGTTAATCTTAACAAACAATTTTCTAAGCCTTAAAAAAAAACTCTGTTCAGCTCAGAAGACAGATTGCCTGTGCCTAATCCCTGCTGAGCTGCATGGGTTTCCTGTGCCTCTGTAACCAATTATCACCAACCTAATGGTGTAACCCATATGCATTTATTCTGCAGCAGGCCTGGAGATCAGACATTGGAAATCAGTTTCTCTGTGCCACTATCAAGGCACCAGTAAGCAGGGCTGGCCCACTCGGGGGTGCCAGGGAGAGTCTCTTCTCTCCCTCTCCTGTTCCCGTGGCTGTGGCCTTCCTTTCCTCCTGGCCCCTGCCTCCACCTTCAGGGCCAGCAGAGTAGGCTCACCTTGGGTCACCTTGTTTTCTGCTCCTGTAGCATCCCTTCCTCTGAGTCTTCAAAGGGACCCTGTGTCTTAGTCACTTTCTTCATTGCTAGGACACCATATCTGACATTTAGGACTTAGGCATGGAGAAGTTTTTTCGGGTTCACGTTGCAGTCCATTGTTGTCATGGCCGAGGGCCTGGTGCTCAGTAAATAGAGAGTGAAGGAAGATACTGGGCAGGGACATAACCCTTCCAAACTATCTTCCCACCTTCTGACCAGACCCCACCTCCTAACAGCAAGTCAGATGGGAACCCCATGATCCAATCACTTTCCAAAAGCATCAGGTAAACCTTCTTGATCTAAGTCCTAACTCCTGTGCTGCATTAGGGCAAATACGTATGACCTGGGGCAATACGCTCATGTCACCAAATTTAGATTCTAGAAGATCTCATTGGCTACATAAGAGGCTTTAAACACTTTTCATTCCTGGGACATAATACCTAATGCCCACAACTTAGAGGAGGAGCAGTTAAATTTGCTCATGGTTTTAGGGGGTTCAGTTTGTGGTCAGATGGCTTCAGAACACAACAGCATAGAGCAAGGGTGTGGTGGAGCAATGACCTTCAGGTCTTGGAGGAAAGGGAGCAAGGCAAAGAATGAGTGCCAGAGAGGAAGGGGCCAGAGCCATACGCCACATTAGCAGGCACAGAGCTCAGGCCTTCAGGCCACTGCATGGAGCACTGACATGGCACTGCTGTGACATGGGCAGCAGGTGGGTAACAGGCTCTGGCCAGGTGTGAGGTACCTTGAAAAGCATTTGCCCCTTTGAGGAGGGGATTTCCCTCTGGAGCCATTGGCTGAACCCTTGAATGATAACAGCAGCTTCTTAGGACCTGCAAAATAGGGAAGATGAAATGTCTTAGGCCACAGTTTCATTTCTGGGAGTTTCACTGAGTTGTAGAAGAAAAGGAGAAGCAGGAACTTAGATCTTTTTTTTTTTTTTTTGGCCCAAATGCAGTTGAATAAACTAGGGAGTGGGCTGAGCAGTCACAAGGGTGGTCTGAAATTCAACACCTTAACTCCCTCCTGCATCTGGACGGAATGTAGTGGAAGGAAGTTGCCTACATTTAATGAAGTGTTTGTTAGTATTCAAGTTCCCTGTGACAATCTGGGAGCCATTTCATTAAAAGCACCCTTTTAAGAGGAAAATATTTGCAGGGCGGGGAGAAGACGTGAGTAATTCAAAGTTACCCTGTCACTGTACAACTTGTACCCTGCCGTGCTGCTGCTGACGTGAGAGAAATGGTGGAGTAGCCCTCTTCCATTGGCATAGCCCTCATGCCTCAGAAGGACCAGCAAGGTCCCCCGTGGGGGATGATCCTCCACTGAGGATTCTTCCAGCCTCCAGCTTTTGGAGCGTGCTTCTTGTTTCCTTCCAGAGAGGGAGTAGCTTCTAGGTGAAGGTAAGGGCTTTATCCCCAGTCCCTCCTTGTAGGGTAACCTTTTTTCTTGAATCCAGAGCTACCTACAGAAACACAATAGAAGGGAAAGGGATGTGAGAGTAGGTAGTAGGGGAAGTCAATGAGCAGAATATTTTGTTTGCAACAAACCCCCATCAAATGTGAAACCAGAGGGGAGGACAGAAGGCTGACAGAGATCAAAGACTGGTGTATTATATGTACAGTCTACCAAAGTGAGGCCCACTAATCTGTGTAATCAACAAGAAAAAAAAGAGTGAAAGAAAAAAAAAATAGAAACTTTTCCAAGTTTCCCTTGGAAAAACACTGAGGAAGCCCTGGCAGGTTTTGCCCAACAGAGGGTCTCCAGGGGCTGGCCCAGTTTTGTGGAGTGCTGCCCACCCTTCCTCTAAGTTAGCCATTGGTTGGTTGGTAAGGTATCCTGGCTCAAGACCTCTGTTTTCAGGTTTGTAAGAGGCTGAGAAATCGTCTGTCCTCTCCCTAAAAGAAGCCTGGATCCTAGTCCATGTTACTTGTGTGACTGAAGGTCTTTGCAGATGGGATCAAATTAAGGGTTTTGTGATAAGAGTTATCCTGGTGATCAGTTGGGATTTAGCACACTTCTCTTAGGTCCATATGTAAAAGGTTTGGTTCCAAGCTTAGTGATATTGGTAGGTTTTGGAACTGTCAAGAGATGGGGTTAGTGGAAGTCCTATTTTCTTGGAGGTGTGCCCTCAAAGGGGGCTGAAGAACCCCAGATTCTCCATCTTCTCTCTTTGTTCCCTAGATGCCATTAGGTGAGCAGTTTCCTCTGCCACACACATTTGTCCAAAGCAGCAAGACCAACTGGCCATGCACCCAAACCTTCAGAATGGTAGCCAGCGTAAGGTTTGCCTCCTCAAGTTGATGATCTCAGCTTTTTTATTGCAGTGATAGGAAAGCTGACCAGCAGGCCTAGAAGCACAGTAGAAGGGTGGCCTGAAGGGTGGTAGAATCTTTGAGCTGAAGGCAACTGAGAAGAAGCAGTTATTTTTTAAAAAGTTTCTCTGCCCTCTTCCTATTATCCAAAAGCAGGGAATAACTTTGGAAAGGAGCCTCCACCCCCCTTTGGAAAGGAGGTGGAGGTTTATATCTAGATGACTAAGGGCAGGATTAGTCATGAGAGACAGCACTAGACCTTTGTCAGCCTGCAATGACCTCGGAGGAACAAATGCTACAACCCTTCGCACCGGCCTTGATCTGTCATGACTTTTCTTGTATATCTGCCTCCCATAATTTGTTCTCCCTGGAAGCTCGAAGCCCTCTTCTTTACTTAGTCTTGTCATGTCTATGTAATGGGTTGTTCTGGGGTAAAGATGCTATCTAAGTCCAAGTCCTAACTTTGAGTGAGTCATTACCAAGCACAACCCACATATTCAGAGACATCTGTTGCTTTTTCTCTTGTGAATCTGCCTCTTGCTGCCCTGAGCCTTAGGGCCCCAGCTGAGAATCCAGATGGTTTGGTGGAAGACATTGTCGCAGCAAAGAAAAGAGCAGCCAGACCTCCAGGGCTTCCTCTTCCCTTTTTGCTCACAGCTCTGAGCGTGGCCCTATCTCCACCAGTCCCTACTCTTACCAATGCCTAAAGCAGGAGCCTTTGTGGTTCTTAGTATTGAAACTGTTATTTAGAAGAAAGGGGACACCCAAGGGCTTAGGACAGTGTGGTTCACCTTATCTTCACTGTGGATCCTGAATTGCTCCCAGGGAGCCTTGTCTAAAGGTTTGGTACCCAGTTGTTGGTGCTAGTGGAGGGTGAAACCTTTCATAGGTGAGGCTTATTGGGAGAAAGGAAGACCACTGGGGGTGGGACCTCAAAGGATATTAGAGGAACCCCAGTCTTTCCACTTCTTTTTCACCTTTCTTCCATGAGGTGCCCAGGTTTTCCTCTGCTGTGCATACCACCATGGTGTGCTGCCTGGCTTCAGCCCCAAAAGCAACAGTGCCAGTTGATCCTGAAGAGAAACATCTGAAATTATGAGCCAAAAGAAGTCTTTAGTCTTTATTAATTGTCATGGTTTATATCTAGATGTCCCCCAAAGCCTCAGGAACTCATGGGTGGGGTTTGGTAGATGCTAGGAGTGACTTGGTGTTTGGAGGTGGAGCCTGCTTGGAAGAGGTGGTCCTTGGGGGTGTGGCTGGATGGTCCATTTCTCTTACCAGCTCTTCCCTTGACCCTGTGCTCCCCCAACACCATGAGCAGCTCTCTGCCCGGCCTCTGTGCTATGCCACCTCACCTCAGGGCCAGCACTGGAACCTCACACATTGTGAGCCAAGATCGCCTCTCCCCTTGTGTTGTGGATCTTGGTCTTACGTCTGAGCAGTGGGCAAGTGACTAAGACCCGAGCTCAATTATCTCAGGTACTTGTTCCAGCAATAGAAAACTGACTGATGCAGTAACCTGCTGTCTTAGTTACTCTTCTCTCGTTGCTGGGACAAATACCCGACACTCAAAATGAAGGAAGGAAAGGTTTATTTAGCTCACAGTTACTGGAGGTTTCAGTCCATACTCATCTGGGTCCAACGCAGAGTAGCACATAGCAGAGGGCAACCTTTCATGGCGGCAGCAAAAAGCAAGAGTGCAAGGGAGGGGTAGCAGCAGCTCAAGCAGCTGGCTTCTCTTCCCACCTTACATTGTAGTGCAAATCACCTGCCCCAGGGTAGGGGAAGTACTCACACCTATGGGTACTTCCCAGTATTTACCCACCTATGGGTAATCCCAGCAGTGCTAAAACCCATAATCCCAGCCTTGGATTACACATAATCCCAGTGGATCATGAGTTAACACAAACTCTAGAAGTCCTCACCTCATGACTGCATGAGGCTTTGGGGGAACAACTAGACACAAACCATAACACCTGCCCAGGGGGAAAATCAAATTAATCAATTTTCATTTAATTTGGTTTCTTCCTAAATAGGAAACTTAAAAACTGAAGTGTATGATTATTAAATAGGATGGATGTTCAGAGGGTGATAAACTGCTTTAATATTTAGGGATTGTCCTGTCCATCCCTTCTGAATGAGTTTTCTTCTTTTGGGGACAGCACCAATGAATCGGGTAGGGGCAGGTATCAGGGAGAGGCATGGCACAACCATTCCTACTTAAGCAGAAGCTCTGAGCTGCGCTAAGCACCTGCTTAGATGGAATTTTTTTTTTCTGTTTACCTGAAAACTTGGGCCTGTCTTGAGGAACAGTTTAATCTCAACCTCAAACATATGCAAGCTCTGTTATTGAAATAAAATATTCTAGGACAGCAAAATGGCTCAGCTGACTAAAGCACCTGCTTAGGTAAGCTTAGGCAAGTGCAGGGACCATGGTTTGATCCCAGACACTACATGTCATGCCAGCCTTGCCCCCAAGGTGGACTGAGCAGGCCACAAGGAAAAAAAAAAGAAAGGAATGAAAAAAATGTTCTATAATGACTGATGACATTTGAGGCTAGCCAGTCCCGTATTTGATTCCAGCTTTTGGTGTGGGAAATTCTTTCATTTCCTCTTGGATTTGCTGCCATCTGATGAACGATGCTTTTCTTATTGCTACCTCTTGTTGCTCTTTCCTTCTCTCCCCCATCACCATCGAAGTAGGAGAAATAGAGGTCTTTTTCTGTTCTTATCTGCTTCAAGTGAAAAACAATGTTTGGTTCCTTCATTATTTATTTTGCAATCATGGGAATTGAACCCAAGGACTTTATATTAAGCTGCATACCATTTTTAAAAATATGTTTTTGAATTTTGAGACAGAGGCTGCACCATGCCTGTGTAATAGTTGGTATTTGACAGTCTGAAGCACCAGGCCTCAAGTAGTGTTTCTAGCTTCTCTGACTGGACTCTCCCTGTTTGTCCAAAAACTCTTTCATTCTTTTAGAAACTGTTGCTTATATGAGACAAAAATGTTCTATACTCAGGGGGCTGAGGAGATGGCTTAGTAGAATAAGTGCTTCCCTGGCAAGTGCAAAGGCCTGAGTTCAATCCCTGGTTCCACAAAAAAAAAAAAAAAAAAAAATTGCATATTTATGGCAAAACTTAAAATGTGGGAGATTATCAGGGAAATAGAGTGAATTTCAAGGTTTTTTTTTTTAGCTAACAAATACTTTGTGAAGCTCCTGCTGGTGTTACCAACCACATTTTCACCCCTTTCCTAAGAGAATGACCCCAAGGGCGATGTCTTTTTCCATTTAGTGTTATGAAGCCCAAGTCAAAACTGAGACTGAGCACTAATTGTCCAAGTTTATTCAGCAACCACAGAATGGAGAAAGAGGCTCTGCTTCCCAAACCAGCTTTTCATTCTGTTTGGGGACAGGAAGTTATAGAGATGGTGCAAAAATGAAGAGAGAGGATAAGCTCATAAAGGGGAGGAATGTGCACATCCCTTCCTGGAATGAGAGGAGATTTCCCACAACTTAGGCATCACCTCTTCTGGCTCCTTTCATCATCTGAAGCCCTCTGCCATGGCAGATGGTAGGTGGGTTCCTTTACTATGGGAATTAGATTGCAGTGAAGTTACAAATCCTTGGGAGGAAGATATTGGATATGGAGAGGTAGACCTGGGCTTTCTGCATGGAGTTCAGGACAAATATCAATAGAAATCACAGAAAGGTGAATTTCAGCTCAGGAGAGGAAGCTGATGTGTTTCAGGCTGAGTTACGTCCCCTTTGCCTTTCAAAGATAGCCACCTCCTGATCCACAGACCCTGTGGGTAAGTCACCTTATACAGCAGAGACTTTGTAGATGTTATCAAATTAAGACTCTTGGGATGGGACATTGTCCTGGGTTATCCAGGTGGCCCTGGAGAGAAGACCACTGATCACAGAAGCAAGGAGCTATAGTATTGGCTTTGAAAGTGGAGGGAGGAGCCCCAGAGCCAGAGAATGCAAGAACCCTGGCTGCAGATGCTGGAAAAAGCAAAAAAACAGGTTCTCTCCTATAGGCTTAGGAGGAGACAACTCAGTACCACAATGATACGGACTTGGAAAAACTCCAGAGCTGTGTGGACAAAACTGACTGTTGTCTTAAACTTTCAAGATTGAGGTAACTTGTTATAGCAGCAAGAGGAAGCTAAGACCCTAGGCTGGACAGGTCCTTTGTGATACACAGTAGTGAGGTCTCCATTACTAGCAGTGCTTAGAGCCAGGAATGCTTCTCAAAGTGCCCATTGAGGGAATGGTGGCTCTCAGAGGCTCTCACCATAATTTTCTAACCCTTCCCAACTTTCAGACTGTTGCATCAGTTTTCTAGGGCTGCCAAAACAAAGTGCTGTACACTGGGGGTCAAAACAACAATTACTTATTCCTCATGATTATGGAATCTAGAACTTAAAAACCAAGACATCAGTCATGGTGGTTGCTCTTGAGGCATCTCTACCTAGCTACGAAAATCCACAATTCCAGGAAATCCTACAGCTGAAGCATCAACACCTTGTCCCTGCCTGCTGGGAGTGTCTGGCTCAGTGTGTTCCAGCTTCTGGGAGCTCAGAATGGCCCCAGAGCTGAGGGTCATCGGCTTGTCCCTATTGTGGCCCCACTACACTGGGCTTTGATACATGGCTATCACATTAGCCATCAATGACGTGTCAAGGCCAGAGAGCCATCCAGATGAACAAATGAGCCATCCGTGGACTGAAATAGAAACTCACTTGCTTTCCAATGTGTGATGCGAGGGGAAGGTATTTAATTTTGAAAGAAGCTGAGCTAGCTTTGTTGTGGGTCATTTTTATTCTGGAATACAATCCTGTGTAGTGTTCTCCTGAAGATCTTCTTTCTTGTCCATTTGTTGACATTTGTGCTGGAGCTGTTTTGCCCTGAGGGCTGTCACACATCTTGTAGGATGACAGCAACCTCCTTGCCCTTCTCTGTCAGAGGCGGGTGGCACCTCCACCCTACTTGTACCAACCAAAAGTGTCTTCAGAAATTTCCAGTGTCTGTGGGGGTGGTGGAAACCTCTCCCAGTGGAGGAGGACTGGCATCATGAAATACAGTAGTCCCCAATCTGTGACAGGGACATGCGCCAAGACCCCTCTGTGTGCCTGAAATTGAAGACAGCACCAAGGCCTGTAGATAATCACTGCAATACAGCAACAGTGGATCTGGTAACTGAGTCTCTAAGTGACCAACCCCACTGGGGCCGATGGTGTATACTACTTGGATACACTGGCCATGTGGGTGACTCACACCAGGTTGGGACACAGTGGGGGACACAGTATGAGACGTCATTGCCTTACTCAGAGTGTCATTTGATTTAGAACTCATGAGTTGATTGAGGAATTTTCCATTTAGCATTTTCAGACCATGATTGACCTCAGTAATCAAAACCTCAGAAAGTGGGACAGCAGATGGGTAGAGAAATTATAGGAGAGAACAAGATGGAGGAGGGTGTGCTATGTCCCAGCTTTGCCTTCCCTGTGTGACACAGAGACCAGCACGAAGGAGTGACGGGGTCACATGAGCCTTGAGTCTCATGTGACACTGCTCCAGGTGGGTGGAAGCAGCCAGAGAAGGCGAGTCCTCTGTGGCAATATGGGGGTGGCTGCTAGACTTGCTGGGGTGCATCGGGTGGGTTTGCCCCTTGCCTTGGATAGTCAGGGTGCCATCTTGTGGGGGAGTTCACATCCTAACCTTGGGGATCCCTGCAAGAACAGGCAATGCCTCAAAGGACACTTGGTCCCCACCTTCTTAACTCCACCACAGTGCCCATGCCCAACACCAAACCCACTGTCCCTTCTTTCTTCTTTTCTTCCACTCAGCCATAAAACAGTGAGTTGCTCCTTGAATGCCTAGAGCTTGCTGCCCCAGGGCCTTTGCACTTGGCATCCTTTTCCCACACAGAATTTTGTTTTGAGTCTCGCTTGCCTGGATCCTTGTCACCGCTGAACATTTCATGTGGCTGTATCTTCACACTTGTTGGTCATTCTCTGTTTTGTTACAGATGGAGTTTCTTCATAGAGTGCATCATTATTTGAAATTCTTATTCCTTGTTTAGTGCTGTTGGTCCTTAGACCCTCAGCTCCAGGAGACAGAAATCATCTGTCTTGTTTGCTGCCAATTCCTAACACCTGATCACAGGATAGGGACTCAACAAATAGTCACAGACAGAAGGAAGTGAGGAAGGAGAAAGGGGAAAGGAAGGAACCAGCAGTGGTCCTGCAGGATGTGAGTCTCAACACCAGAAGGCCCCTATTGGCCCTTCTGGGTTCCCCATAGCCCTCTGTTCCTGGGCTTGTCTCTTATTCAATTGCACAATTCTTGAGGTCCATCAGCCCTTTCTGAGAGTATGTGGGGCCACTCAGAGGAAGTGGGGCTTGGGGTTGAGGGTGGCAGAGTCTGCAGGACACTGAGGAGGGAGACTGAGGCCTGCACTGCAGCCTCACCTGCCTGGGTACCTATCTGTCTCTCACGGTCTGTGGAGTGTCCACATGTCGGGGAAGTATTGGTGTGGGCTGCCCTCTGGTCTCGAGTGCGGGTCACCTGCCTGTGGGGACATCCTGTGGTAGTCTTTGCCCCAGTCTCTCCTAGGGGTTCATTTTAGGACATCCTGGAAATGTTGCCTCCATCATTCAACCCCACCTTTGGCAGATAGACAAAAAGCAAGTGAGGAAGACCACAGAGCCACGGTGAATGCCTGTGCCTGGGTAATCTTCCCTAGTCGGATGCAGCAGTCAGCCTCAGATCTCATGTGACAGGGAACCAGCCCTTCCTGCTGGATGTGCTGTGATATGGGGCATCTCTACCAGGCCTGACCCCAGGGGGACCTTCCTCCTTTGGCCTTCTGAATTTGGTGAGAGTCAAATTCTCCTTGTTTTCTCTGCCTTTAAGTTCAACGACTTGGAGTGGCTAGAAAGGTGAAAGGTATAGCCACCTACCTGCACAGTGTGACTGTCACCCCACACCCACCGATAGGGGCCACGGGGATCACCTGTGTGCAGGGAAATTTTATCTGACCACCAATCTGAATCTGATAAAATAAAACTTTTACCATCTCTGCTTTACAAAATCCATCCAGGTTCACTATCAAGAAAGAAACTTGATTAATGATACATTCAGGGCAAATTGAATTACACAAGAATTACATTTGCAATATTGTGACTCATCCTTTGTCCCGTTGTATAAGTCCTTTACCACACAATCTCAAATGTGTAACAGGCTTTAAATTGCAAAGCCTAAAAATATGTGCAAAGTGGACACTTATCGTAACTTCAACCAGCCAGAGGCACCTTCAAAAATGTTCTCAGAAGTTCTTTATTCTGACCACTTTGTGTTCTGAGACTCAACAGGAAAGCCCTTCGAGACTGGAGATTTAAGAGGCCTATTGTTCTCAAATAGGCAGAAATAAAATCTTTTATCAGGAGCAACTGGCTTTATAGCCACTATCAGAAATTATCTAACAAGCAAAATACTTTTGCAAAGCTTGGGTTGGCCACATGGTTAAAAAATGAAAGGGCAGTTTTAGATTAAGGTTGTTTTATGGCCAAGTGGCTCCTTTGAACATCCCGAGTTTCATTGTTTATGGTGTAAGAACAAAGCATGGGTCTGTGCACAGGTAACGGCTGCTGGCCACCAGCACCTGACTCCAATCCCAGGAGCCCCAAATCCTACAGCTGGGACTTTTCCCAGGAAAGGAGGCTGCACCTGCTGCCTGCTATGGCTGCCCATTACAAGGCTGAGAGAAGCCACCTTGCTCTGCTGGAACCAGACCAGTTGGTGACACGGCACTCAGGCTGCTGGCCTGGGAGAGCATGTCCTGGGTGACTTCTGCAGCAGCGGTGTTGCAAGATGGAAACCAAACAGGAGGAAGGATTAGGACACGGGTATTGCCTAAGGCCTGCTGTCCGGGAAAACAGAACTTGGTAAAACTGGGGTACAATCCACATAGCGTGGAATTTTCCATTTTTTAAACAATAGAGTTTATAAAATATTTATTCATTCATTTAACAACTACTGTTTAAATAATTATCACAAACCAAGTACTATCTCAGGGAAAGGGAATATAGTAGGGAAGAGCAATGGTGATCTCTTATTCCTCCTTGGAAGAAACACGTTACCATGATAGCAATACATCTTTATTATAAAAACTTAAGAAAACACAGAAATGCAGTAGAAGAAAAAAGATCATCCACAGTTCACTGTCTTCCAGGAAGGTGCTTATGCCGCTGAGCCACATTCCCAGTTCCTTTTCACTCTCTAAAAAAACCAAAAACAAAACTCTTAGAAATCTTGGAGAATGTCCTTTCTTTTCTATGCATGTATAAACATTTATACAAAAATAGGGGGGTGGCCCCCTAGCTGGCTCAGCAGATTAAAGTGCCTGCTTAGGCAGAGTGCAGGGACCAGGGTTTGATCCCTGGTGTGCCATGCTGGCCCTGGGTACGGGGCAGGCTTGGAAGGGTGAAAACAGGAGGATCACTACAAGTCTGATCTGTGTAGTGAGACCCTGTAGACCCTGTACTAAATACATAAAACACAAACAAAAAACAAAAATAAAACCCTACTTGACATGCTTCTTTTACACTGCTTTTCTTTATTTAAAATTATGAACATGTTTTGGAATTTCCAATTTAAGCCATTTTCAAATGTACAGCTCAGTGTTACGAATTGCATTCACAGAGTGGTACAGCCCCCCCCCCCAGAATCTTTTTATTTTCCCAGTCTCTCTACTCATTAAACAATGCTCCCTCTCCCCTAGCACCCACTGTGTCCCATTCCCTGCCTTTGTGACATGGGTGATTCTGGGGACTTTATCTAAGTGGGATTGTACAGTCTCTGTCATTTGTGTCTGGATTGTTTCACTCAGTGTCTTTAAGATTTGTCCATCCTTGCGGCAAATGGCAGGATTTCACCTCCTTTTAAAAGCTGAATATGATTGTATGTGTGCTAATTTCTTCATCAGACATTTAAGTGGAACCAGAACTTTCTATATGCTAGCTTGTATGTGGTCCAGAATTGTTCTAAAGAACATTTCAAGCAACTTTACTGAAAAATTTGCTCAATTACTTGAAACTTATGTTAAAAATAGATGATGAAATACAAAAGTAGATTGCAAATACCGCGCATGCAGATAGCACCAAATGTGTAAACAGAAATGTCACTCCTCCCCCGCCGCAGTGTGGAGTTTTTCTTTTTTCTTTTCCTTTGTTCCTGTTCTGGAGGAATATTTGGGGTACAAACTCTACATTTCAAAAATAGAATCTAATCATCTTAACAGGGAGCATGAACACCAGAGCAGCCTCCGTGAGTCATTTCTTGGGTTCTGAAGGGAATGTGTTTCAGACAGGAGTTTTCTTTTCTTTGAGGCTTGTTTTAAGAATTTCCAAAAGCAAAAGCAAAGTAATAAAATGCCTGGAGCCACAGCTCTGGCAAGAGCCCTTTGGAGAGAGAGTCTGAAGCTCACATCTGTGCCAGAGGGTGCAGCCTGGGGGTGGGGACCAGGCTTTCCACTCTCTTCCAGCTCCAGGGGTCACTTCAAGCCCCCATTGCGCAGAAGACACCAAGATGCTGAGGACAGGGAGACGTGGTGAGAAAGGGGAGCGTGGGAGAGGAGATAAAACCATGTGGAGGCCTTAGACAAGCCATGACCATGTTTGGAAGAGAGCCCTACTCAGGAGGACCGCGTTAACTTCACTCCCTTTTCTATTTCTAGTCATTGCCAGTCTTGCACCAGCTTTCATGAGGGGCTTCTGCAGGTTGCTGCAGAGATAAGTAGTGTATACCACTGTGTGCACTCAGTTCAGCCACAGGTCTGAACTCTCAAGCATCCCAGCTCTCTCTTCCTTCTCCAGAGCATCTACGGGCTCTTTCTTCTGCCCTGAAGCCAGGGTTTCTCCTTTGTTAAAGCCACCAATAGGTTGCCTCATCTTTAACTGCGATGACTGGAGAACAAATCCTCCTGGCCATGCCCAGGTCTACACTACTGAAAGCATCCCCTTAAATCAGGGACCTCGTAGCGTGGTTCCAGCAGACGCAAATAATGGTCCAAGTGCATTGGATGACTTCCATCTTAGAGATCTGTGTGAGCTGAGGGTGAGTTTGACAATATTAGATCATTTTTGTTCTGTGAATGTCTGGTGATCAAATAAGTGAGCTAACCAATGATAAATAGGTGAATCAGCTGCAGGAATGTCAGAAATTTAATGTCCCCAGGAGTGTCCAGAAGATAGATAAGGGATGACACATTTCCTAAATGTATGTAAGGCTCATGCCCTTTGCTTACCTGGAATACTGTTTTCGAAACACACTTAAGGAATCCCCAGTCCACATGCTGTCAAATCAGGTCATTTAACATGGCCGCGACACATATGCTATCAATCAAACATCAGCAACTTTTAGGTACCACACATTCAATGCAACAAAACCCCGGCCTCTTTTCTACCTTACCCTTAGGGATCCCTCCCATTCCATTTTGATCTTTTGGTAGAGGGACAGGGAAGGAAGCTTTCAAGCTCCTGTTACATTAAAAAAGGAACGGGAAGTGAGTGTCCTAGGAGGATGTGGCAGGATTTGGAGACAAGAAGAGAGCTAAGAAGAACAGAAATATGAGATGGAGAGAGAAACAGAGGTGGAAAGGAGGAAGAAGTGTAGTTGTGCTGTGAAGGAATTTTCCTTTGGCTATTTGAGAAACTGCAGGGGAGGTTTAATTCGATTTTTTGCTTTCTTTATTCTTTGGCTGCCAAATTGTTTAGGTTAGAATCAGACACCATGCTATGGCTGGCTCCAGGGTGCCAGCAAATCAAACCTCCTTACTGTAGGTTTCCCTGTTAACAAGAGCAGCTCTTTCATTATTCATACTGCTATCCATCTAGCTCCAGGAGAGGACACTGGGGTTGGAATGACAAGTCTTAGTTTAATCAAGTTGGAAGAGGATGATCAACCAGATGGCTGGTTACCTTGACTGTACTTGGTACTACCTAGAGACCCCCAGAACTAAACTGTAGCAAAGAACAAGCCACAGAAAGAAAATCCAAACAATTCAAAAGTCCCTTTCTTGGGTGCTGGCCAGCAAGGTAAGCATTTAGTGAGTGGGGAAACTTGGCAGGCCTCCTGGATTCACTCAGAGATCAGGGTACAAGTACATGCTCAGGGGCCCTTTTGCCCAGCCTGTGCCCCTCTGTGGAGCCTGACTGGGGACTCAGACTCCAAGGGTGAGCTGCCTCCTCCCTGAAGCCCCACGTCGTGATATGAAATGAATCCATTTGGTTTCCCCAATACAGTCTCCTCTGGGCGGAGGTCTTCCAGTGACCTCAAGGCCTCCTTGAAATTCACCTCCAAAGCACAGAAGAAATCCTTTTGAATCTTTCTTCTTCAAGAGACTCACAAATCCAGGATCTGATAAACACAGTTGATAATTAAATGCAATGAGCCAGCTGCCAGGACAGCTTTGATATGCTTCACAAAGGTTTTTGTCCTGGGCTTCTTTGTCAGAGATCTTGATTTAGGTCCTAGTAGCACAGGTTTCCCAGGGGACTTTGCAGGTGGGTGGCTGCTGTCAGTGTAGTTGGATGGAGGAATCACCAGGATATTGTCATCAGCCATCCTGGGGACTCCTGGGATACGGCACTGGCCAAGGACAATCTTTGAAATGATTTGCATGTGGGGTAGATTTCAGTGTTGGAATTTCTTGATCTAAAAATTAGAAGAGGTAAAAAATAAAACAAGGCAGTCTAGGAGAGGGTATTATGGGGAAGCAAGGACCTCCAAGTTCCTGGTCCTGTCAGGCGTGTTCAGGGGTACCAGACAGCCAGTGCCGTCTCCTGAGAGCCTTCTTTCACTACTTCTCCATTGGTTCTTTTGTTTTGAGAGTTTCCTGCTGCCAGGCAGGGCCACAAACCTCTAGAAACTCTCCCAGGAGCTCTCTATGATAAACTCCTATCTCGGAAGCCACCTTGGCCAGTAGAGATGCTTTCCAAATACAAACTGAAACTTTATTCATAAGGTAGACATGGCTGGTAAAAGAAATCAGCCAGCATGGAGAAGTTTGATGGAGAAGGAGAACTGCATGGCTTGCCCACCCTATTCCAGCTTTGGCCTGCAGAAACAGACACTGGGCGTTAAGCCTTTGACCTCTTCCGGCCATGAACCTGCCTTGAGCCCCCCTCCCCCTATGCAACTCTAGCACACTCACCCCACCGTCCTGGCCACTTCCGGCAGCCACTCTGGAGTCCTCTTTCCCGAGGTTCTTCAGTTGTTCTGTCCTGGCTGCCTCCATGTCCTGAATTGGTTCAAAACACTTTCCTTTCATGATTCTCTTTATTCTGGGGAAGAGCCAAAAGTTCCATAGTACCAGAACTGATAAGGAAAACACATGAGGACACAGCACCATGTTTTCATGACTTGTTGTGTGGCATTCACTACACTGTTCATTACACCTTGTAAAGATACCGAGGAGAGAGGAGTTTCCTTTCCTTTGCTTTTACTTCTTTCCCCCTCTTCTCCCTTCCCTTCCCTTCCCTTCCCTTCCCTTCCCTTCCCTTCCCTT
>NW_004524621.1:1874696-1895535 GCF_000260255.1 Octodon degus | reverse complement strand
CCCTTCCCTTCCCTTCCCTTCCCTTCCCTTCCCTTTCTCTCTCTCCCTGCTCGCCTTTTCTTTTAACAATCTTTTCTAATTATAAGACCTTGAAGACAAAAATGCACATTCCAGGTACTTTTCAGGAACTGCTTTGACGAGCTCAGTACATAGAACCTTGTTTTTTCCTAAGGCACATATATAATTTCTTTCCTAGAAAAATAATGAGTCAGCAATATCTGTGGGATTATAGGCCAGCTTCTTGCAGGTGACATCTCCTTTAGTCCTGACAACAAACTTCCCAGAGGGCTGTTCATTTACAGACTGGGATACTGGCACCTGCAGGGGCCAACTCAGGGCTGAGTGGCAGGGGCAGAGCTTGAACTCTGAGCTTTGGACTGTGCAGTCAGCCACCATGATTGAAACACCCGCCTTGTACCTTCCAACCAGTGCCCCAAGGCCAAGTGGGGTCTGGGCTGCAAAACTTGCATTTTCACTGTCCAGTGGGACCCTTAGAGGGCTTTCTGGGGTTAAATTGAGTCCACGCAAATGAAACAGCTGCCCTGTGTTCATGCCTGGGCCTGAACATGTCCGCAGTGGCATTTAGCATGCGGTTTTCATTAAAATCACAACTTTAGAGAGGATTAGATGGGTGAGTTCCACTAATGGGTATAGAACAGAGCACCAGGGACCTCATTCTCTGTTCTGGAACCTGTATCCCTTAGGGCTGCTTCTGGTGCCCAGTGTCTTGGCTTCAGGTTTTAAAAAAGACCCCTTTCTTTGATGCCTGAGAAAAAGGTTAGTGCGTGTCTCTATGACTCATGCATCTAGATGACCCTGGAGCTGGGAGCGTGGTGGCTGAGCTCTGCAGGAGATGGGTGCGCTCGGCGTTCAGTGGGTCAGATGCAGTGCTCAGGGTCGGACAAGGCCACCTCAGCTGAGTGTGGGGTTGGCCACTTGAGACGGTGTTTTCTGATGCTGTGGTGTGCATAAGACTTGTCAGGAGAGTAGGGCCCTTTGTTCTCATGTGGGGCTGTTGGCTCAGAAGGCCCTGGGCTTAGAGCCATCCTCTGGGGACAACGTGGAAGTACAGGGCTTTGTAGCGCATGAGAGGCTCATGCTCCTTTCCTGCCTATTAGCATTTAGCTGTCCCCAGACCTGCACTATTAAGGGAGTGCCCAAGAATGAGTTGAGTGGATGTCACCATGTGTAGGAGAAGGGACCAGCCCAGCCCTAGCCTCTCCCAGATGTTGGCCCCCCTCTGCTAGTGTAGGGTGAGGATGGAAGAGGTAGCTCCAGCCTGCCAACTCCTCACACTTTTTCGGCTCTGTCCAGTCACTGTGGCTTTCTAGTGATGGACAAGAGACCACCACTGCCCATGTGACAGCATGAATGACATCCCCTCACCTCCACGGCCATCCTGTCCTCTTCCTGCCAGGGCAGAGCCATCCTCAGGCTATGGAACAAGATGACCACGTCTCCCGGCCAAGTTCAGGGGTTGAGTGGGTCTGGCCAGTGTGACCCAGTGGGCTGCCAGTCTGGGGTGACAGCCAAGCAGGTCCCTGCAGAAAGGCCACTTGTGCACACTGAGTGCCTCCCACCTTCTGTGATACTCTGGGGTTGGGAGCAAAGGAAGGCTGTGGTGCCTGCATCGGCCATTCCTTTCCTACCTTCTCTCCTCTCTGTCTGCAGGGGGAAGACTGCTGTGACTCCTGTGAAAATTAGATATGGGTACGTGGTTCATGGGGCAGCTGCCACATTAGGTGGTTTCTAGCCTCAGCACTATAACAGAAAGAAAACAAGAAAACCCAAAACATTGATATATAAACCCCCATCCTGATTATCTTAAACTGTGCTATTACTTGGTGTGAGCACCTTCACCGATCCCCCCAACTAGAACCTTTTCACTCCTGGAAGGAACCCTGTGCCCATCGCGGCCACTTCCTGGGTCCCCTGTACCCCGGCCCCTGGCAGCCACTGTGCTGCCTCCTGCCTGTTCTAGACATTTCATGACAGCACAGCCATGCAATCTCTGTCCTCGGCGAGTGGCTTCACCCTCTTTCCATGGAGCCTATGTTGCTGTCCCACCCTCATCATGCTGAATAATGGCATCTCCAGTGGCCCGACTACATGTCATGTCCTGCGATTCTTGTGGCTGCTTTTGGGTGTCCTTGTGGTACTGGGTCACACAGTCCTCCTCACCAAGGATGAGGGCTCCACTGGCTGCCAGTTTGGAATCTCCCAGAAGCCTGGGTGCTACATGCTGTGGCTTCCAGGCTGAGCCCATGACTGAGGGGACCAAGGTATCAGAGTGTCTGGAGCCTCACGTTTGCATCAAGCCAAGCAGGTGTCACTGTGTGGTCTTCCAGTGGCCTTTGACCTAGCTGGCTTCAGTTTCTCTGCCTGTAAAAAGAAAGCCTGAACCAGATGGTGTTCACATTGTCTCCAGCAAAGCCTTGTGCAACCTTTTAGGAATAAAGAGAAAAGCAAGCTGTGGATTGACAGGGCTGAAAATGTTCATTAAGTAATCTGAAAACTGTGAGCAATGGCAGGGAGGGGTTGATGGGCCAAGGGTAAAAGTATGAATGGAGAGTCTAGCAAACCCACAGAACAGCTCAGGGTTGTGCTGGGGGGTGCGTCCAGACAGTACCTTTTATGAAAGCCTTTTGGTTGACTCAAAATAAATCTCATTATGAGTCAGTGCTGGAATGAGCCGCCAACACTGTCAATGGGATTCTAGACCATACTAATAGAAGTACAGCGGCTAAAACAAGGGAGGTGATGATGGTGAGAATGTCTGCTGGTGTGGCTGCCACACTCTGAGAGGGAAGCCACCCCCAGGACAAGCCTGAAGTCTGAGATGGGGAGATACTCCAGAACCTTCTGGTATCAAGGAGCGCTGGGGGCTGCTGAGGATAGGAAGAGCGCTGTTTGTGTAGGGAGGGAACACAGGGACCTGGAACACAGTTGGAGTCCCTGGGCTCCAACTGTGATGTCTGGTGGCAATAGGACTTGCAAGGGAGTGGGGAGGCTCCGTGTGGCTCCACTGACTAAGGTGTTGGGGAGGCCAAGGCAAGACGTGAGGCCCTTCTCATCCGTGAAAGGACAAGAAGGGCTCTTGGACAGGGAGGGGCTGAGGGGCCAGGCGCACCAGCCAGCCTTTCCTGGGTGTTGCCACCCCCAGCAACTCCCTGCTGGGTGCTTAGGCTGTACACCATGCACTGCCCTCCTTAGGACCCAAACCTCGAGGGCAAAGACCTCCCTGAGGAAACTGCTCTCTGCAAATCCACCTAAGCTCTCGTGTGACTCAGGCTTGGTGATTCACAACAATTTGAAGTTGCTCTGAAAGCTAGCTTCTTCCCGAAATACCAGTCAGATGCCCGTGATGACAGCCAGGCCCAGGGCTGGGCTGCGCTGGGGTTGAGAGGTCCGGGGCAGGCTCGTCTTTGCACCCTAAGAATGTGGAGGCATGGCAAGGGACCTGCGGCTGCTTCCGGGGCCTGCGCATGGGAATGTCTGGTTGGGACAGTTGGCTGCTCCTCCCACAGGGTGGCCTTGGGCCTCCTCAGCAGTTGGCTAGTGAGCGGCTGCCCTGCTCCTACTGTTGATGGCCTGCAGCCCTGAGATGCTTCCTACAAGGCCCAATGGCCAAACTGTATCCCAAGGTCAGAGTCAGGCTCTGCAGGGATGAGGGTGCAGAGCCAAGAACCATCTAATGTAGGCTGGGACAGGGCCAGGTGACACTCTGTTAATGTTTCTGCTCTCTGTAGCAACAAAAGCCTGGGCTGGGCCCCAGACACAGGGGACACTTTTCACTAGCCGCACAGTTTACAGCACCCACATATCTCTCTCTTGTCCCTCCTGAAGGCCCAGAGCAGCCTGGCTTTTGGGGACAGAGGCACCACTCCAACGCTGGAACTCAGCCACCTGCAGGCCGAGTCATACATTCTCAAGTATTTTGTGCCCAAAGCACCCTGAGCTCAGAAACAAAAGAGCAGGTGGGAGGAATCACCCCCTTATACCGCAAAGCCTGACTCAGGGTTGCCAGCAGCAAGGTTCAGGGAAACCAAGGCTCTTCTGGGAGGTCACTGCCACATGGGGTCCAGGAGGGAAATGTGTGTGTGCCCAGCCCTCTCTCAGGGGCCTTGGTGTGTTTTTAATGGCACTGTCATGGTTGCCTCCACATTCTGAATTGATTCAAAATGTTTACCTGTCATGGTCATTTTGATTGTGGGGAGGATCCAGAAGTCATATGGTGCCAGGTCCTGGACTAAGGCAGATGAGGACGCAGGGTCATGTTTCTACGAGTTACTTTTCTGTTGGAGAGCACTCAACAGCAGTGTTCACTATATTTTTGATGACATCTTGTAAAGACACTTATGAAAGAGGACTTCAGAGCTGCTGCAGAAAGTGCCAAGGATGATGGGATGTGTGGGCTTGTATGGCAATGTGTCTTTTACTGTAATACTTTTTTAATTTAGGCATTCCCCATACATTTGGGTAACAATACCACCTTGTGTTGGTGCACATACATCCCTCTTCATGTGCCATCCTGGGGTCCCCATCACAATAACAAAGAGAATGTAAGCACCCAGATCTCTGTCCCAAGACCCTGCATGCAGGGAGGGGTCACCTCTGGGGCAGTGCCTGCACAACGATTCTGAACCCACTGACCCTGATTCCTGGCCCAGCTCGGCCACTCTGCAGCCTCCATGTGTCCGGGCCTCTCCAGCCTCCTTTGCCACATGTGTCTGCTGGGAATCATATCAGCTTCTTGCAGGGGATAGGAAGATTCACAGGCCACATGGGACAGCATCTGGCAGGTGTGAAACCATGTACGCCTGCATCTGTCCCCAGGGTGCACACCAGCCTGCTCTGTTCTGGTGTCAGATTCCCAGCAGTCCCACAGCACCCATTCATGGATCACGGCTAAATAAAAAGTCACCATCGTTGCTTCCATTGCTCTCTGAGGGTTGATCCAGAACTTAGGACACATCCGCTTTATGTCCTCCTCAGGCTCATCACCATCAGTATTGTCCTTCTCAGGGCTGAGGGTGGTGACCTTCTAGACAGTGGAAAGAGCTTCCTTTCAGCCTTTATGACAGCTTCACCATGGCTTTCAGACTTTGGGGTTACCACTCTCTTTTTCATTGGTATTTCCAGCATTTCCAAGAGGACAGTTGGTGTACAGCTTCTGGTCTCAGTTTTCTGCACCTTTATCCATATTCTGATTTGTATTTCCTTCAGTCCCCGGAAGGCTACTGACTGGGAGAATAACTCCCAGGTCCTTGTGTGCAGTGTGGGTCTCTTTCTTCTTGAGGAAGTTTTGGAGGTTGGGAAGCCAGCAAGGTGGGACCAGCGTTTGGGGCACTGCCAGGATGCCTCGAGGACACGATGGTAGCTGGAGAAGCCCCACCTTTCCTCTGCTGACGTGAAAGCCTGGAGCAGCCTGCTGACGTGTGCTGACTGTCAGCTGCAGTGTTTTCCCACAGCTGCACTTCCAGGAAGACCTGGGAACACGCCGAGACAGCCACGTGTGTGCACAGCCCTGGGGCAGGCAGAGGCTGAGCCAGGAAGGGGAGGTGTATTGGTTGCTGGGTAAGTCCCCTGACGCCAGGCGCCTGTGTAATCCAAGTGACACTGGAGGGGGAGTAGGAACAGAATCCTTCCTGGCAGGGAACCTTGGCCTAGGAGCAAGAGGGTCTTAGGTCATGGTCTCACCAGTGACACAAACAAGCCACTCCTCTCCTCCGGCAGGTTGCTAGTGTACAGTTCTGGCCTTGCTCACTGCGGCTTTAGAGACCCACACTGTCACACACAAGGTTCTGTGCCTTCCTGAATCTTCTCCAAAAGGCCCAGCCCTGCCAAGGCACACCTTGTGGTAAAAGTGGGGAGTTTTATGGACCTGTGATCATACAGAGTCTGTGTGATAAAAAGCTCAAGAACCTCAGGAGAGTGATGGGTAGCTTCTAGGGCTTGATGCCCAGAAGTGCCATCCTCTCTCTAGCGCACTCAGAATTTGTATGGGCTCTGTATGTAGCCATTACCAGGAGCTGCTCTTTAGGCTCCGGCACTTTCTCTTGAACATCCAGTGATATATATTATGATAGGAGGCTGCTATCCCTCTGTCTTAGTTACCTTTTTCATTTATGAGACAAAATACCGAACACCCGAAGTGAAAGGAGGAAATGTTCATCTCAGCTCAAGCATGTAGACGTTTTAGTCCATAATCAGCTGGTTCCAGGGCAGGGGCCTCAGCAGAGGAGAAATAGTCCATGGCATGGCAGGCAGAAAGCAGCAAGCAGCAGCAGCAGCCTACCTTTTTTCTGTTACTTTATATCTCATCCAGGCTACAAGCCTATTGATTGGTGCTACCCACACCCAGGGTTGGGGGTCCATTCTCTACCCTTATAATCCCAGTATCACACCCTTAATCCACATTCACATACCCTAATCTAGCCACTACCAAAATACTCTACCTATGATTGCATACGGCTTTGGTCGGGGGGAGGACACTTAGACACAGACATAAACCCTCTCCTTCCCTTCCGATGGAAGTTAAGAGAACCTCCATTTCTATTTACTAGATTTCAGGAAGTTCTGCCAGTTGTGTTCAGCTGGTGGTCCACACACTCCTGCTGCAGTAGTATCGATTCACACACACTAGTTTACTGACAGACCCACCTGCAGGGTGGAAAGCAGCAGAGCATAAATGTATCCTGAGGTCGACAGACTTCCAAAGCAAATCACTGTCAGAGAGGGGAAACAGTGAGCCTAGGGACATTGCTTTGATGAAATGCATGTGTATGGGAAGCCTGGTCCCTGGAGGAGTGATGGGAGGTAGATGGATTAGTGGGTCCTTTACTGTGATGGGCTTATTGTAATAGTTTCTCTTCCTTCTCCTGCACACTCTTGCCCTCTGCCTTCCACCTAGGAAAGACACAGAAAGAAGGCCCAGGTCAGATGTAGGCCGCTTGACCTTGGACTTCCTGGCCTCCAGGACTGTACAAAATTCTCTTCTTTACAAATTAGCCAGTCTTGGGTGTTCTGTGATAGCAACAAAAGTGGACTAAGACAGTGGGCTCTGTTTCCACTCTCCTGAGGTAGTTTTCTTCCTCTGTCCAGGGGTGGCTCCAGAAATTTAGGTGGTGAGGGAAGGTAGGGTATGTACGTATGGGGAAGATGGTTCTGCTATTCACCCCAACACTCACTTGAGATGCCGTCTCTGTAAGGATTCACCTCAACCTTTAATATCGGTACCTCTAACTTTTCACTCAACAAACATTGGATGTGTGCTGTCTTCTCTGAAGCAGAAGGAGCCCTAGCGGAGATAAAAACTCCGTGTCCAAGCTGGGAAACTGTCCAACTCCATTCCCAGGGGATATGGGGAAGACAGAAGAGAACAGATAGAAAGGAGTCATTTGACTATTAAGGGTACAAACTTTTTGGAGCTGGGGAGGGGATGTGGGTGGGTGGGGGAGACGGGAGGGAGGGGAATTAAAAGGGTCAAGGTGAGATATTATAAGAGGCTGTTCCCCAGGGTGCACATAATCATTGTGTCTCACAAACACCTAGTAATACAAAATTTAAAAAAAAAGTATTTGTGATGCAGAAAGTGGATAGTTTAAAATAATGCTAAAACTGACTTCTAACCAGAAATGACCAGGTGGGAAAGGAAGGGGCAGTGCCCTGTGAATGGCAGGAGTGCTGGAGGGACAGAAGGTTTGTGGTCTGCTCCCTAAGTACTTGCAGGTAACAGGACCTTGTCAGGGGAGAGGCACCTGGGACAAGTCCCATCAGGCCCCAGGGAGCCTTTCCCGGCACTGATCAACTGCAGGCAGCGTGGCACCTCCTGCCTCCTCCCTCACACGTAGGCCGCTTATCTCAGGTTTTGTTTTGGCTCAGGAGCCTTTTCATCTCACAGGAGTGTTTGAGTGGATCAGCCCCTATTTTTACTCCTGGAGGGAGAAGAAGTGAATCAGAGCCTGGACATGTAGAGGCCTGTTACCACAAGCACGAAATTCCTTGTAGCTTCGAGGGAGTTAAGCCCAGAGTAGAGGCTGAAATGAAAACCCCAGAAGGACCAGGCCTGCTGGTGGCCACAGAGCTGGGTCCATAGTAGGTGTTCAGAAAATATTTGCTGAAAACAAACATCCAGGGATCCTGTTGACCTGAGGTTGCTTTTTTCCTTTCCCAGTACAGAGTAGAGAATATACAGGGTGGTGACAGTCATGCAGTTGTTCTCTGAGTGTCTGTGTTGTCCCCAAAGAAGAGTATCTGTGGGCATGGATACACATGGTGGAACTTCCCGGCTTCCTGTGGGCTGGAGATCCTGTTTCTGTGTCCTTGCAGGTGGTCACTGCACATCCCTCTCTATGCTTGCCTAAGGTGTGAATGTCTTGTCAGGTCTATGGGCTCTTCCCAGAATTGTCTTGGTGTTAATCAAAATCCACTTGGGAAGTCTGGGTGCTTAGTCACAGGGCTGGGAGTTACTGCAAACTATTATTGCGTTAAAGGTATCAACAGTCTCCCACACCAAAGGCTGGAGTGAGGTGGTAGAAAGGTAGAAAAAGAAGCCAAGTATTCTGAGTAGAGACTGAAGACCAAGAGCCTGAAGCCTTTGATGTTTGGGTGAAGTACTAAGCCTACTGAGGAATCAGGGGTCAAGAGGGAAAGGCCTCTGCAGAGGAACTGGGCAAGCTGTGGTCAAGTCCAAGCCATTTGGTCCCCTCTCTGCCTCACATGGTCATGTAGACTGTGCTGAATACATGAGCCATACACCTGTCACAAATGCCCATCTGCCTGCAGCTTAGCTGTTCTTTGTTCCAGGATGGCCATGTCAGATTTGGCTATGTGACTATGGCAGCCGAGAAGTCCACAGATCTGTGGTTGGCATGATGGAAAACCAAGAAGAAACAAATGTTCTAGCCTGAATTGAAAGGCTAGAGAATGCATATGGCCCAGCTCAAGTGGGCAGACAGGAGGGTTCTCTGTCACTCAGCTTTTTTGTCCTACTTAAATCTCCAACCATTGGGATGTACACCCTCATGTCAGGGAGGGTTTTCATTTTCCTTGAACTTATGATTCAGGTGTTAATTTCACCCTAAAACACCTTTAAAGACACTCCAGTGTGACCAAATGGCTGGACACTATGGGGCCTAGTCAAGTTGACTCATAAACTTAACTATCACAATGTCTCACAACACAATTCCCATCCTTGGCAAGACTAAATTTGGTTGGGGATGCTGCCCAAATCAGGGCAGCCATTCTGTGGGCTTAGTTTCCATTGGCCAAAATCCCTAAGCAGGAATCATAGTAACTGGCAAGAATGGAGGCATGGATGGTGTCAGTCAGATAGACACCATGAAGGGAAAAGGAGTGACTTGGAAAGAAGCAGGGACCAACAGACAGTAGGGACCCATGCTAATGGAAACAGCTCAGTGAAGATGTCAGGATGCCAAGGGCACTGCACAGCAAGACAGCAAGTACCCTAGAGATGCCTTCTAACCCAAGCAGACTCCCAAGTTCATCCTCCAGGGTCACAAATACATTAACATCTGCCCTACCTTTTTATGAGAAAGGATTCAAGCAGGTTGTAAATGTTTCCATTTTTTAAAAAATTTGTCACAGAAAAAGACACACTGTCACTAACCCCCTTCAAAATACTCCCCCTCCCTTTGAACACATTTATTCTATCATTTCTGCCACTTCCTGAAGTATATCTGGAAATCTTCCTACATGAGTGGGGTCTCAACGGAGAGACAGAAGTATAAACCAGGGGCAGACAAAGAGCACCAGACTAGGCCAGGACTTGGGGGAATGTGAGGATCAAGAGTTACCCAGGCCCAAGCAAAAACACACAACAGACCTATTGGCTCCTGAGTAACATAATATCTGATTGAGGCGATTTTCATGGTGGAAGAGGAAAGCTGTCTGTCACTGTCCACCCCTTGCCCCCAAGCCCTAGTGTCCCCACACTGTTCTTCTCATTTGGATGCCACTTGCTTTCAGAGGTCTCAGTACTGATGGGTGAGTGCATATCTTGCTCTGGGCAGGAGTTAGGGCAAAGAAAACGTTAGAGACTGAAACTGTCAACATCAAAGTCTAATATTGTTCTCTCATACCTGTATCTTAGTTTACTGGGCTGCTATAACAAAGCACCTTAGATTTGGTGATGTTTGAATTAAAAAAAGTAACTGCTGATGGTGCTGAGGCTGGAAAGTCTAAAGTCAAGAGAGCAGCAGACTGGGTGTACAAGATTGAGCTTTCTCACTGGATCTTCACATGGTCCCTTCGAGTTCCTTTTGAAAGGACACTAATATTCTTCACAGGGGCACAGCCTTCATGACTACATCATCTCTCAGAGACCCCAACTCTTACTTCTGCTGCACTCAGAATTAAATTCCAATATATGAATTTTGGAGAACACCAACTTCAGGCCTTAGCAATATACAAACTCTCTCCTATGGCAATTCTATATTTTTAATATTCATATTCTGTAAGGTATCCCAAGCAGGACTACAGATCATGTATTTTTATTGGTATACATTAGTAATACAGAATAATGGACTTTGCTTGGCATCTTACTACATGTGTGTAACATACTTTGGTCACTTTTATGTCTATTATCTCGTCCCCTTTCCTTTTCCCTCCCCTGATCCTCTTCCTCATCTCTAGCAGTCTGCCTTTTACTTTCCTCCCATCCCCTTTCCTTAGATTTCTTTTTTGGAGGAGTTTTTTTTTTTTTAAATGTATTTAGGACAGGGGCTATAGGGGCTGACAATGTAGATCAGACTCATAGTGATTCTCCTGTTTTCAGCCTCTCAAGCACTGGGATTGCACATGTGCACCACCACTCCCAGTCTCAATTGCTATTTTAGTGTGCCCTTGGTCCGGGGCTGGCACAACATGCTGGAGAACAAACCTCAGTCCCTGTGTCCGCCTAAGTAGGCACTTTAGTCCACTGAGCTATCTGGCTGGCTCCTTGGAGGGGAATTTTTGAGACAGGGTCTGACTTTCTAGTTCATGAAGGGCCTTGAACTCACTATATTGCCCAGGATGGCCTCAAACTTGTGGTGATCCTCCTGCCTCACAGTTTCCCAAATGCTGGGATTGCAGGCACCCACCACACTTTATCGTTCTCTTTTATGAGAGAAAACTTGCGATATTTAACTTTTCTGAGTCTGGCTTATTTCATGGAACTTGGTGGTCTCTAGTTTCACACACTTACATAAATGACATGATTTCATCCTTTATAGCTGAATAGTACCCACTGTGTACGTGTATTGCATCTTCTGGATCCTATATGGATATACATACGGAATAAACCAATGGACGTTTTCTGTTGACTGGCATCTAGGTCATTGCCATAGTGTTGCCATGGTGAATTGTGCCGCAACAAACATGTGTAGGCAATATTACTGCAGTATGTCATCTTTACTTCTTCTTCTTTTTTTTTTTTTTTTTTTTGCTTTAAACAATTTATTTAACTGAAATGGACTTAAGTTTGTTTCTGAAGTGACTTTCATTTACTTTGATACATCTTTTCCCCATGATGATTTACAGGATCTTCAAGCCAATATAAATACTCTATAAATATTTGAATTTTTGGGTATACACCTGCGCAATACCTCAGCAGTGTCTTTCAGCAAGAAAATACTGAAGAGTAAAGGCTAGACACAATTACTGGGTACAGTGAAAATCTGCTGCAAATATTTCTGAGGTAAGAAGGCACCACATAGCTGTTCAACTAAGAAAACCACCCTTACAACACAGGATGATTTTATTTTTACGTTGGACCTAGAACACTTAAGCTGCCAATTAGGTACTGAATGGCAGAGCAACGTCCCCAGTTTATGCCCTGAATTCATAGGGAATGGGTTCCAACAACTCAGGTTCCCTCCCATTGGTCCTCACAAGGTGTGCTTCTCTGGGAGGGGCAGGCTGGCATTTCAGCTGAACCCAGGTACCTTTCTCTTTAGCTTCCTTTTTTTTCTGATCATTTTCCTTGACACGTTTCAGGAAGCTATTATGACTTTTTGAGTGTTTAATATGCTCGATATGCACATTAATCCTCTTGGCAAGTATCTTGCCCTTAACTTGCTTGTTTATAACAATGCTAACAGCATGCTGGGTAATGTTGTAGACTCTTCCCGTTTTTCCATGGTAACATTTGTGAGGCATTCCATTTTGTACAGTACCCATTCCCTTGATGTCTACAATATCACCTTTTTTGTAGATTCGCATGTATGTAGCCAAAGGAACAAACCCATGTTTTCTAAAAGGCCTGGAAAACATATACCAGGTTCCCCTCCTCTTGCCCTTTGTGTTAGTCATTTTGGCAAATTACTGGAAGATGGCGGTTTCTGCCAAAAGGGTCGTCTTTAACTCTTTGGGGAATATACTGAGGAATAGTACAGCTGGATCAAATGTTATTTATTTTTAATTTTGGGGGGAACTCGATACTGATTTTGCATGATAAAAAATTTCCAAATTCTCTTAAAATTGTTTCTTCATGTAGTAGCTCAGTAGCCCGGTAGAGCTTTCCATGTGTTGGCTTCAGATGATAAAACCAACTTAAATGTCACCATTCTGATATAGGGCCACGGTGATTATGGGATGAATGAATGCCTTAGTTAATGTAATGCTACTCCCCAGGAGCTGAGATTTCTCTGCCACTTTGAATGTCATTTAAAACATTGCCTATGACTTTCTTCTTATGTGTCTAATATTCTAATGTAGCTATCACAGGTGGGGCATAAAATCCACTCCCTTTGTCTGCAAGTCAGAACAGAGACTTGTGATGTGTGGTAAATTGTGATACTCTGATACTGCAGTTTGAGGCTCAGGCATTGCAGGGACAGTCCCCAGAGGCAGGCTCCACAACAAAGTGACCTTGTCACTCTGTTCCCCCTCCTGGCCTCCTCTCATCATGTAAATGAGCATTTTATGGATACAATCATGTTCTAGGGTGATATTAACCACCCACAGGTTTTTACAGTTCCTACAATGCAAACTCACATGCAATGTCAGATGTCCACTATTTCTATGATATTCTGACAATTAAAAAAAATTTGAAGGATCATTAAAAATCACCACATGTACAGTTTTGATGTCTGGCAGCCAGAAGAATTGCACACGTGGGTGACACTGGGGACAATCGAGAGCCAGAGCACATCCACCAACCTGAGCGTCCCCCGATGCCAAATTCTAGCAGAAGCCTCTTCCCACCTTCTCCTCCAGAGCGTCTCATCACAAGACATCTTCACTTGTTTCAAACTGACTTTAAATAGCCACTTTCCACATGTACTTTTTGAGCATGTGACATCTGAGTGGCATCCACGTGGCTTCACTGTTGGACTATACCACACTTTTCCCCTCCTCTTGTTGATGTATTTTTGACTTTTGTAAATAAAAAAGCTATCAACCTGCTTGCCTGAGCCTTTCTGTACATATGTGTCTTAATTTCCCTTGAGGAAGTACCTAGAAATGAAATTGCTACCCAGCAGATGTGTATTTAGGGTTTTGCCAAACCGACCTACCTCAGTGTGGTCAGACCACTTCACTCTTCCCTCATGAGGCTTGAGGATTCCAGTTGCTCTGCCTCCTGACCAACACAGTGTGCTGTCAGTCATTTTTTTATTTCAACTATTCTTGTGGGTGTGAAATAGCATTTTGCTGCAGTTGTAACTTCCATCTCTCTGATAACTAATAATGCAGACCAATATTGAATGTGCTTCTTGGAGTTCATATACTTACTCAGGAAATACTGGTTCAAATCTTTTCTCCACACTTAGGAGAAATTAGTTCATTCAGTTTACATGTTAATTTGTAAGGGTTCTGCTATTTACCTTTGTGCTTGTCTTTTCCCCTAGTTACCCTCAAAATTTTTTGAGGTATGGTATCAGTTCTCTCTACAGTACCACCACTGTTCTTCATAAAAATGAGGTGATGAATAAATAGCTTGAATTTTTAGTATGAAGTCCTTGCTCTGCCTATACAGTGACACAAACTAAATGGTGACATAATTATTAAAATAATTGATGGTTTTAGATGTGCAGCTCTTTGACTGGCAGCATCCCTTGCCGTTGTTTTCGGATCTGCCTTCCCTCTCCCCCAACATGTCAACCTTTGGCAGATTTACACAGTATTCATTTCCAAACATCTTAAGCCAGTCTGGCATGCACTATTTGACTTTAGAAGTGATCACAAACTTTATAGTTCATTTTTGGATGAGTAAGAGAGATCTGAAGTTTTCATAATAGGTGGTCTCTTCTTGGAAGTAAAATATTTACAGTCTTAAAAAATAGAACACTCAGTGCTATCATCACTTTATGTTTTTTTTACTCTTATGAAGTCTATGAGACATTTTTCAGTGAAGAACCAGAGCCCAAGGGGAAGAAGGAAGAAATGCAAACACTTTTATTTGAAGATAAAGATGGCAAGCTCTCTCTCTCTCTCTCTCTCTCTCTCTCTCTCTCTCTCTCTCTCTCTCTCACACACACACCCCAAAAAACCATAGGAGACTTTAAAACCTTGTCTCCCTTCCAATGCTGTCAGCCAGAAGCGTTATAAATTTATGCTCTGCTTTGAAAGGACACCTGCAGTGATGTCATCCGCACTTCCTTAGATTAGTTCACCGTGGGCAAATATCCCCTCCCTCGTTGCTTTGAACTTTGTATCCCCCTCTGCTCTGGAGTAACACCCTGCTTTGGAAACACTCTCATCCTCAGATGCATCAAGAGAATCACAGTCTTGGACCTTTGAAATGACAAGCACTCAATGAATTGATCATTTTCCAGTTGATTGGTTTTAAACTCAATTCAATAAATGACAACCTTTTTCTTACCTAAAAGGCCCTACTTGCTTATGTCACACAGTATAATATGAAGGCATGGATAAAATGAAAAATTACCTGAAAGTCCATCTCCTAAAAATAAATACTGTTTAAATCTCTTAGCTTTACTTGTGATCTCTTTTTACTTTTATTTCTCTGGGTTCTACGTCATTTCCCAAAACCCCCATATAAATGTACTCGTACTGATTCTAGGTGTGGCAGATCCTGTTGTGATTTTCCTAGAGTGGCTTTCATGCAACATCAAAGGTTTCAACGCCCCACAGCCGTTCATTAAACACTGTCACTCTTTGGGTCTGTGTTGTGTTTGCATTAAGTTTTCTTTCATTCATGATCTCAATGATGTTGAAATCTTTTTCACAAATCATGGTGTCTTTTTTTTGTTTGTTTGTTTCATATAGGTACACGAGAAAGCTATTGGCTGTTGCATTTGTGTTATTTTTTAATCTGGCCCCTGTACATAAGTCTTTAAAAAACAACCTGAGTACTTTAAGTTGCTACTCTTGGGCTTGCAGGTTATCTAATGATTTTGTCAGTGTATTGCACACTTTTACATTCTAGTTTCCAGTAATTGGAGCTCACGTCTCTATTTCTGATCTCATTAGATGACTCAGATATCCTTTGCAAAATGAAATACTGGTGCTTGGAGTGACACACCTGCCCAGTTTCTTATTTTTAATAGAAATACTTCCAGTTTTTCTCCATGAAGTCAGAGGCTAGTCATTTGTGTAATTATGGTGTGAAAGAACCACTGTGTAGCTCTGCTTTTCCCTGAAGACTCTTCAAAATGTGGGAATGTGTTTTAGGGGATATTTAATCCCCTTAAGCCACTGTTAAAGGTGGGAACTGCAGACATAAATTATTGTAATTTTAGATTTCCTAATTTTAAGCCCCTTTTCAATCTTAAGAGAAGATAAAATTTCCTTCACGGTGGTAGAAAATTATTTTAAGACTCTACTTATTTTTTCATGATTTTATTTCATATTTAAAAATTACTCTTACATGAGGCTGGTTCATAGTTTCATTTTTCTGTTATCAGGTACTAGAACATGGTTAATTAACCTCAAGAAATAAATAGTGTAGCTTTATATATTTTCCTCTGCCCTGGAATAATTGATTTAATCTAATTCTTTAAAAAGTTGAATGAAACTTTTGAGACACATGAATTGTACCTTACATTTATTCTTGGTCAGTAACATATTCATGCTTAAAACTGCTCATATTTACAAAGGTTCTACAATCTGAGGTACAGGATCTCAGGATAAATCCTGAGGGAATTTCACTGACTTTATCAGACCCAAAAGCTACAACTCTTGTTGCATAGGTCCTGCTTTACCTTGGTCTTAACCATCCAGCAGAAAAGTATAAAAACGAAGTATAAGAAGTAAAGCCATGGTGTTATGTTGAGCTGTGGGGGACTCGGGTCAACAATTTCTGACATCGCCAATGAAGCGGAAGACCCAATACTATTATGGGCTACTGGACTCTTTTAGAACATTTTGCTGAGTTAACACATCTATAATATTCAAATAACGGAACTTAACAAAAAAAGGGGATACAGATGAATGTCCATTTTATATCTGTGTATTCAAAGTGGTTAGGATAGATATATAGTTACATTCTCTTAATGAATAGAGCAATTTGTTCTAATGGTGTTTGTAAATAGGATATCATGTCCGCATCTTGTACAGCAATTAACCACTAGGAAGAATGTATGCAATGTGTTAATGACTGAAACTGTCCTACCAATTTGGTTTGAAACTGTCTCATTGCTATTTGTTTCTTAATAAAATTATGGGAAAAACCCTCAAAAAACTGATTATATCAATTTTTGGTAATATGCCCCCAAAACATCCTTTATTTGAAGATGTTAAAGTATATTTTGCAGAGTAGGATATAGGCTCTTGCCACTTTTGTTCATACCTCAGTTTAATTTTCAAAACATTTTATGAGACAGGTGTAGAGAGAACAGTGCTAGCTATTGTGCTAGCTTCTCACGTAGCTTCAGTGTCCGTTAGCTCATGGACAATTTATCTCCTTTTACTTTTTTCTCCCTGCCACTCCAGTCCTATTATTTTGAACAAATTGCATCATCATAAATTCATCTATAAATAGTTCAGCTTATCTCTAAAATATAGGGGCTCAGAAAAGTAATGAAAATATGAATACCTACCCAAATATTCACAATAATTACTGCTATCACTAAATACCTGGTCAGTGTTCCCCTATGAGGTGTTCAAGTCCATACAGTGTACTTGTTGATGAACCTCTCTCCATTGAATTGTTTTGGCCTCCACTTCTTTTTATCCTTTGAAATTTCTAGTCCCTAATTTGCTCTTATTTCTTTTTTAAAAAAATTAATTTTATTGAGAAACAAGTAGCAATGAGACAGTTTCAAAACAGGTTAGTAGGACAGTTGCTCTTATTTCTTAATTAGATTTGTCAGAGGCTTATTTATTTCTTTTCTTTCTTGTTTCTGTGTTTATTGTTCTCTACCTTCTTGATGATATTCTACAGAGTTTATATATTATACCTTTTAAAGAACCAAACATTACTTTGCATCAAATCCGACACAGGGCTTTCAACTTCTGCTGAAACATATTTATCTTTCTGAATTTTAGTTTCCCTAGAATCCTTTAGGATCTCACCAAACCTGTTCATCTCCTCAGCTTGTGGCCCTGGCTTATCGTACCATGTGCATGTGTAGACCGGTGTGAATTTCCTGCTAGCTTTGTCTCTGCGTTCTGTGTAAGAGGCCTCTGGAATCCACTTCACGGTTGCTGCGTGCCATTTAGTGGCCTGAGCAGTGGAAGCTGAGCTGGGTTTTTGCCGTGAGTGCTCCAGTCTTGGGCTGGGACCTGATCAATCTGCACCCAGGGCTCGGGAAGCAGTAGAATTAGGGGTTGGAGCAGCACATCACCCTGAAACTCCTCCCTGGCTGCAGCCTTCTGAGCAGCAGCCATTCCTCAGGATCCCCATAGATCGGAGATCAGAGATCAGCCAGGACCTCCTGGGAGGAGGGCAGAGGCCTCCACCTACCAAACATCGTGGGCCAGTACACTGTCCTTGGACCTAGCCAGTTTTCGTACTTCAGTCCCTGCGCATACACTATGATCACCCTCCCCCCATGGACTGAGCTAGACCACGTGTGAGGAGGGACTAAGTCCGTGTCCAGTGTGCCACTTCTCAACCTCCTGCTCTGGTTTTATTTTAAAGAGAATTAAAAAAAATAATAAAAACATTACACACAATATAGAATTTCAAAGCATGATGATAGGAAATCATTTTGATTGTTATATGCATACTGTTACCTTCAAATTAGTTGTTCAGATTACTAGATATAAGCACTCAAAATTGGTTAATTTTTTTTTTAATTAAGCACTAACTGTTCCCTTCAATAAACCAATAGGATTTTTTTTCTGTATTTAGGAGAGGGTCTATCGGGTCTAAAGGGTTTTACTACATAGATTGAACTCATGATTGTTGAACTCAGGCTGTTTTCAGCCTCACAAGTGCTGGGATTACAGGTGAGCACCACTATGCCCAGTCTCCACTGTTGTCTCAACGTGCCCTGTGGGCGGGGCTGGCCAGCATGGCATACTGGGGACCAAACCCCAGCTGCTGTGCTCTGCCTAAGCAGGCTCTTTAGTCTGCTGAGCTATCAGGCTGGCCCAATAAACCAATAGAAATTAATAGTACAATTATCTTAGCTATATATATATATATATATATATATATTTTTTTTTTTTTTTTTCCTCCTTTCTTTTGGCCTCCTATTCTTAATGCTATCAGCCCTTCTCTTTCAACATTACCTGGCTTCAATTTAGACTTTAGTTACATCCTCAGCCTTTAAATTTTTTCCATTATTATTATTTTTTGAGACAAGGTCTTGCTTTGTTGCTCAATTGCCCAGGCTAGACTCAGACTTACGATCCCCCACATCAGGGTCCCAGAGAGCCGGGTTTGTAGGCATCACCCCCACACCCAGCTAGTTCTGGTTTTTCTCCTAAGCCATGTTCAGTCTCCAAAATAAATTATTTCTGCCTCGTAGCATAAGTTGTCTTCAGAAGTCTCTCTCCACTGCTCCACATCACCAAGATTATTGTTCCAACGTTTTTCCTGTGTTTTATTCTATTTGGTAGCATATTAATGGTTTCCTCTTTGATTTACTTTTCTAAGAAGAAATGCCTATCTACACTTGGTGATGATCCACATAAAGTGTATCAACGGCCCCACCTCTACCTGGCAATGAGCTTCCCCGGCCCTGCTCCGAGAGGCAGGGAGCAGGTGCACTGTAGGTGAGGGCGAGGTGGCAGTTGGTGGGATCACTCTCATGGGACCTCCTCAGTGACACCTAAGAATGAGATGTGTTGGTTACATAATTAGAAATGACAGCAGCCAAGGGAAATACCTAACTGCACATCCACTCTTCCCTCCAGCTACCACTTACTATCTAAAATGTAGGTTGCAAATTTTATTCTATTTTATTTATTTTAAAGAGAACTAAACAAAAACAATGATACAAAATTTCAAAACACAGGGGCTGGGAGTTTGATCCCTAGGCCTGCCATGCTGGCTCTACCCCCAGGGCACATTGAGATGGTGCTTGAGACTGGGCGTGGTGACACGCACCTGTAATCCCAGCACTTGGGAGGCTGTAAACAGGAGGATCACTACGAGTCTGATCTATACATTGAGACCCTGTTCACCCTATATATCCTGTCCTAAGTTAAAAAAATTTTTTTTCAAAACAATAGAGTAACAATGGCCAATACATTGTGTAGTGTTATATTCAAAGTAGTTGCTCAGAGTATAAGACAAAGTATTAATTTCTATTAGTTTATTGAAAAGACAGGTTTATGCTTATATTGTTTGGTCATTTTTTTTCATACCTATATCTGGAACCCAGCTTTTAGAAACTGCCAGAACCACTCCAGAGAACTGACGCAGGACAACCTTGCCTGCAAATCTCTCCTGGCTCCTGGAGTGTGCCCACCGCCACTTGGCACTGACCCCTCCTAGTCTTTTGTGGGCATCTGCTGGGCAGAATCTAATCTGTGCTGAAATCCTGGCTGTGCTAGGTAGGTTTTCATGTCCTGTCACCTGTTCTACTGGGTCACACTTCAGGTGAGTGGAATGGAACACAGCCACCCACAGCCCAGGTCTGAAGCCTTCACTGCTGTGGCCTTGCTGCGCTGGAGTGTCTGCCCCAACCATGCTGATTTTCTGGGTCCCTGAACCAAGACAGGCTTTGAAATGTTATAGTCCTTCCTGTGTTAACTCTAGGGTTCTTCTTGCTCATGCCTTCTTCCACAAAAGTTTATTTTCTTAAATGAAATGTGTCACAGCTCTCCACACCACAACTCATCACACTTACCAAGATCCACAATCCAACAAATTTATGGGGAGAAAAAAGGAGAAACCTGACCATCAATGAGGCAGAGAGGCAGCTGCATACTTGCTGGGCAGAAACAGAACCTGAGACACAAGCTGGAAGCAAACTCTGTGCAAGATCAACTTTGGCCAAACCCCAGTGGGCAAGTGGGCCAGGTGAAGGCCACTTGGAATAAGTACCCTTGTGCAGACTTTTAGAGGCCACATTGTAGGGCTTTGTGAAGCTGCAAAGTCATTCATTTACATGTGAGACTAGTTTTTCTTTCCTTGACAAAAATGATGCATGATTTTTCAACAAATAGTTCTGGAATAACTGAATATCTATGTGGAAAAGAGATGAGTTGGAGCTCTACCTCACAACATATATAAACACAAACTCAGAATGACCCATAGACCTACAAGAAAGGGCTACAAGTATAAACAAAGGGTCACTAAGCAAGTGAAAAGAGGTTTGGTTATTATTTTTTAAGACACACAAATGAAAAACAGAATAGGATAAACTTTGCATAGCTCCTGGGAGGAGGGAGAGAGAGAGACAGACAGACAGACAGAGAGACAGAGAGAGACAGAGAGGGAGAGAGAGAGAGAGAGAGAGAGAGAGAGAGAGAGAGA
>NW_004524621.1:1801867-1874596 GCF_000260255.1 Octodon degus | reverse complement strand
GAGAGAGAGAGAGAGAGAGAGAGAGAGAGAGAGAGAGAGAGAGAGAGAGAGAAAGAGAGAGAGAACCAAGTGTTCCCAATGGTAGAGAGAATTTGAATCCTCACTTGTAATTGGTGGAAATTTAACGTTAATTCCTTGGTAAAGAGTTCGACAATTTCTCAAAAATTTAAAAATAAAGTTACCATATGGCCCAGGAATTCCACTCTGTGAATATTGAAAATATAACTACAGTAAATCCCTGAGTTACAAAGAGTTCTATTCCAGGAGAAAGTTCGTAAGTTAGATTTGTTCCTGAGTTCAACAAAGTGAGAATTACACATGTGTCACACAAGTATACATACAGCATTTGATGCTTTGCACTTCCTAGCAGTTCCCTGCACATCACCATTGCTTGTCCTTTTGCTTCTGGACATTTTGAGCTCTGACTGAGGACTGTACTACTGTAGCTGTCACACTGCAATGTGAGCACAAAACTACACAACTGCAGCAACTTCTGGAAGACACATGAGCTACTTCTACAACTTGTTTACATCTCTGTAATCGAGGTCTGTTCATATCTGTGAAAGTCCACAACTTGAATGTTCATAAGTCAGGGACTTACTACCATGCAAAGATTTGTACGCAAATGTTCATAGCCAAGTTGCAAACAATAGACAAAGAATGAAAAGGCACAAATAGGAATGGGACGGTGAACAGATAAGCAAAGTGTGATATTCCAAGCACTATAAGAAAGTGAAGTACCAGTACCTGCTGGACCCGGAGGGATCGCTGTAGACTATGTGAAAGGAACCAGTCAGTACAAATAGTGCTGGAATAACTGGATATCTATGTGGAAGAGAGACAAGTTGGAACTCTACTTCACAACATATGTAAACATGAACTCAGAATGACCCATAGACCTACAAGAAAGGGATACAAGTATAAACAAAGGGTCACTAAGCAAATGACAGATTATCAGAGTCCATCTATGTTATATACCCCTAACAGGCAACTCTACTAGGCCAGGACACAGGCCAATTGGTGGTCTCAGGGGAAGGACGGGGACATGCTGGTAGTGGCTACAGTGTTTCTGTTCTACAGGGCTGGCATGATAGCTCAGTGGACTAAGCGCAGCTGCTTAGGCAATTGCGGGGAGTGGGGTTTGATCCCTGGTACCACATCCCATGCTGGCCCTGCCTCCGGGCGCACTGAGCCAGTCACCAAGACTGGGTGTAGTGGCGCATGCCTGTAAACCCAGCACTGGGGAGACTGAAAATAAGAGGAACACTATGAGTCTGAGGTGCATAGTGAGACCCTGTACCAAATACATAAAAAAAAAGTTCTACAATGAAAGAAAGGTGAGGTTGCATAACTTAGGGTACATAAACCCCCACTTCCATAATCCCCCATTCCATAAAAAGGTGAATTTTGAGGTATAAGAATTATACCTCAATGAAGCTTTCATTTAAAAAAAGCAATACATGCAACTATTTGAACTTTAACCAAAAGCACTGCCCTCCTGACACAAATTTATTCATGATATTGTAAGAAGTACAGTCCTAGCATCATTAAAAATTCTAAAAAATTTAAAAATACAATGGAAAAATTGAAGTTCCACATTAAAAAATGCTTTTTTTTTTCTAAAAAAAAATCCAACTAAAAAAGCAGAAGAAAAGAAGTAGCATGGGTGAGAGCAACAATTATTGAAATACAGATTTTAGAAACAGCAAAAATATTTAAAAACAATAAAAATAAATTCAAATGTAGTTCATTGAAAAAATACAACAAAGCAGAAAAATCTAATAAGAAAAAGGAAGAGGTAATACAAACATAACAAATGACAAGGAAGAAATAATTATTGAAACAAAGGAAGTTAAAAATTAATTATAATTTCATCTCTGGCCATGAGGGACTAGGAAAATCTAGGCAATCTATCTCCCTGTAAACTACTTGAAAATTGGACAAAACAGAGCAGAAACCTGTTTTCAGGCATTGGTAAATAGAGCGTAATTACTGTCTTAGTCAATTTGCTGTTGCCCAAGTGAAATACCAGAGGCTGGATAACATAAAGGGTGGAGGTTAAGGTAGCTCATAGTTTTAAAGGCTGAAAGTCCAAGATCCAGCAGCCACGTCAATTTGTTCTCTGGCGAGACCCTCTTTTCTCTTCCTTGCTAGGTTACCTCCTCACATCATGCAGAGAGCATCCCTCAGGAAACTGGGGGAGAGACAGAGAGAACAGGGAGACAGGAAGCTGGAGCAAGGAGAGGAGTCGGGCTCAGCCTACAGAAACTCAATCTCAAGGGAACTTGAGTGTTCCATGAGAACTACTTGATCCCCTCAGAGGGCAGCACCCTAATCACTTACGCACTCACCCCACCTCTCACACTATCCACTGGGACCTGAGTTTCCAACACACAAAAGTTTGGGAAATGGACAGCCAAGCCACAGCACTGTGAATGCCAGTGATAGACAAACAGGAGAGACAGAGGCTGGGACAGCCCTGACCTTCTATCTAGGGGCACTTTCAGGCCATAGATGCAGAAGTGCATCCGAAACAGAGCCCGTTGGTCTCCAGGCGTTGAAAAGAAAGAGTTCAGAGTTCAGGGAGGCTGAAGCTGCAGTCATGGGGCAGAGTTCCAGGGAGGGAGTGGCTATGTGGAAAACAGCTGTGGACGTCTGCCCCGGTCTCTGTGCACATTTGCTGAGCGCCAGGTTGCCCCCGTGAGGGCAGAGCCTCGGTGAAGACGGGCGAAGAGGGAGCTTGGAGCTGCAGGCCGATGGTGGGAAGCTTGAATTCTTAGTAGCCGAAGTGTGCGTCCTCAGAACAACTCCAAGAGCCAGGAAACTCCCTGAGCCGGCAGCCTTGGAGTTGGCCTTCCGCAACAGGACTCTCCGCTGTGTAAGGAAGCCAGCATCGTCCAGACTCCAGGATGTACCATTTACAGGATCGTGCCAAGAATTATAAGCCAGACCAAAAAAGTGCTCCAGAGAAATATCAAATAACAAGGTTACAACAAGTGGGATAAGTCAAATGTATGACAATAATAGCACGACAGACTGCCAGCAAAAATGGAAGAGTAGAGCCAGGGATATAGCTCAGTGGCATAAACACCGGCCTGACAAAAATAAGGCCCCCAAGATCAATCCTCAGTACTGAAGAAAAAAAAAAAAAAAGTGTAATGTTCTAAGAGTGTACATCACACAGGAAGGGGTGACATAATATTTCTATTCAGACTGTGAGAAGTTAAAAATGTAAACTGTAAATCTTGGAATAGCACTTTTAAAATAATAAAACAAAAGAGGATAGCTTATCATTTGTGGTGATTGATACATTGTGTCAATTTGAGATGTCAGAGACTTGGCGGGATCCACTTGGCAACTACCCCCCCCCCCGCGGTGTGGAGGGCCCGCGCTAGAGTGACTCACCCCAAGATTTGTATATGAAGGAGCTGAGAAAGGTATCTTCACACCCCACTTTCTTGCAAAAGCTTGCACTATGCGGCTGCGCCACTTCGGAGGAGCTTGGGTCTTGGAACTCAGATCTTCGCAGCAGCCGCTGCCACTTCCTTGGAGGAGTTCCGATCTTCGCAGTGGATATAAATAAATAAATAAATAATAAAGAGAGAGGCTTGATAGGTGCCGCAGCTGCTGCTCCTCCTCTGCTCTTCGCTGTTATCCGCTGCCATAAGCTGCTGCTGTCCACCATGTGCCATCTGCCTGGGAGCCAGCTAAATATAGACTATGACTTCCACAAACTGTGAGCTAAATAAATCTTTTCTTCCTTAATTTTGAGTGTAGGGCATTTTGTCCCAGCAACAAGTAAAAAATAACTGAGACATCATTCCATAGCGTGTATGAATAGAACAGTAAAAAATTATAGGTAAAAAATAATAGCAAACAAAGTTGGAATTGAGGAAAAGAGAAATAAATGAGGATTGAAAGACATTTAACAAGATGATTGACTGAAATACCAACATAGTGATAATTATATAACACATGAGCATTTACACTGGTTTAAAATAGAGCTTGTATGAGTTAAAGAAAGACAAAGCCAGGTGTGAGGCACGAAAAACTGAGGCGACAGCAAAGACGTGGAAGGTAAAGGGGGGATAATGGGTGTGCCATGCAAATAATAATCAAAATAAAGGGGGGCTGGACTATTCACATCAGAGGAAGCAGACCTCAGGCAAAAGTATTATTATTAAGAATGGAAAAGGAGATTTCAGATTGGCGGAGGAATACCCATCACACCGGCGTAACAAGCCGAAGAGAAAACACTGCCCCTACAGCACAGAGGAGACCACCACAGCTGGAAGTCTGCGCTCCTTTCCTAACGACTGAGCACAGGGAAGCGGAAATTCAGCAGAGAGATGAAGACTCTGATAATGCTGTTTACCAGTGTGACTGATGTAAACATCATTGTAATAGCAATAGAACGTCCATCCTTTTCAAGTGTGCCAAGACAGACCGGATGCTGGGCCGAGGCACAAGCCTCAGCGAAGTCACAGGGCTGAAATCATGCGTGGTTTATGTTCTGCCCACAGCAGGACTTAATAAATCAACAACAGAACAATCTGGAAAATCCCCAAATAGTTGGGAATTAAACAACATGCTGCTAAATAAACTGTGGGTCAAGAGGATACAAGAAGGATTAGCAATAGTTAGAGTTAAATAGGAATAAAAACACAACATATTAAAATTTGGAGGGTGCAGCTAAGATACACACTTTTACTTTAAAAGGATAGAAACAACAAGATGCATATTAAGTCCAAAAATAGAAAGGAGGAAATAAAAAAAAAACATAAAAAAGAAATCAATGAAATAGAAAATGTTGAAAGACAAATTATAATAGTAACATGCATGAAACTTGCAGCAGGTTCTTTGGGGGAATCAGTGAAACCGGCAAAACTGTAGTTAGATTTATTTATTTGAAAAGAGAGAAGACACAAATTGCCATATTAGGAATAAAAGAGACAGATCACTCCAGACCCTATGAACTCTAATAGGCTTACAAGGAATTATTAGAAACAGTGTTTTTAAATTTTTTTATTCATTTTAATGAGAAAAAATAGCAATGAAACAGTTTCAAAACAGGTTAGTAAGACAGCTACAATAATTAATATATTGCATATTGTTATCTTCATAGTAGTTATCAGAGGACAAAACACAGACATGATATCTTGTCTAACCAATATTAGTTCAAACCTTTCTTCTCATTGAACTAAGAGAAAGTAGCTGTATATCTAACCTAACTATTTTGTATATACATATATTTTTTTCACTACAAAATGGTCCTTTATTTACATTTTCTTTTTTGTTTTGTTTTGTCATAGATGGCTGTTCCATAGCTGTTAGAGAAGCTGTATTTGGAGAAGTCTTTAAAGGACCTTTTCATATGTGATGCCAGTTCAAATATTGTAGGTACTTGAATTAGTGAAATAACCCAATATAGTCCAGTAGTCCATAATAGTAGTGGGTTATCAGCCGAACTGAAAATTGTCAGAATTTGTTGACTTGAGCCTTTTACAGCTCAGCATATTAATATGGCATTACTTTTTAATACCTCGTGGTTATATTTTTCTGCTGGATGGTTAAGACCAAGTTAAAGCAAGACCTATGTGAGTAAAAATGTAACTTTTATATCTGACAAGGTTAGTCAAATCCACTCAGGATTTACCCTGAAACCATGTATAGTACCTTGTAGATCTTTTGTCAGTGTCAGCCATGTGGATGAGTCACGGCCATTGCTTGACCAATTTGCGCTCTGTGAAAGCCTGAGAGAATTTTTTCTCTCTAGGTGACTCTCAGGCATACTATATCTCATGGATCACTTTCCTCTGTGGCCCCACAATCTATTAGGAGCAGTTTTATTTCAACTACTTTGATAACTTAAATGAAACAAATTCTTTGTTATGATTCTACTTTGTTTACTTTAGAGAATGTTTTTATTTTTAAGAAATTTGTGCAGAAATATTCAAAGTGTTTTGCTCTTTCAAATAGATCTGCAGATTGCTGGCGATTAGTGAGTCTGCATAGTGAATAGGCAAGCATTCTTCTTTCACCTTTCAGGGTGGGGTTGGCCCTCTTGCCCTTCACAGACTCCTTATCTTCGGGTTCAACCAACTGTGGCTGGAAAATATTCAAGAGAAAACATTATGTCTGTATTAAACATGTACAGAATTGTTCCTTGCCATTGTTTCTTAAAGAACACAGTATAATAATTATTTACATTACGTTTACATTGTATCAAACATGGTAAGTAACCTAAAGGTAAGTTAAAATATAAAGAAAAAGTTGAGCATGGTGGCACATGCCTATAATCCCAGCACAATGGGAGGCTAAGGCAGATGGATTGCAAGTTTGAGCCTAGCTTGGGCAATTTAGCAACTCAGTGAGACCCTGTATTAAATTTTTAAAAAGTAAAAGAGGGGCTAGAGTCTCAGTGTGAAGACTCCAGGTTTGGGTGCTACTACTGAAAACAGAAACGGAGACAGGACAGGAGGCTGCGCATGTGTCACAAATACTATGCCATCTCGCATAAGGGTTTGAACAGCCTTGGATTCTGGTATCTGTGTTGTTTCCTGGATCCAATACCTCGTGGGTGTTAAGAGGAACAAACTGTGTTTCCTGGTGTTTGTAATGCAAATGGTTGGGGAAAGGACATCAGGCCCCCATGCTTGTCAAGAGGTTGGTTATCTCTTCAGGGGCCATTGGAATGGGCTGATGGACCCAAAAGCTACAACTCTTGTTGCATAGGTCCTGCTTTACCTTGGTCTTAACCATCCAGCAGAAAAGTATATAAACGAAGTATAAGAAGTAAAGTCATGGTGTTACGGTGAGCTGTAGGGGACTCAGGTCAACAATTTCTGACATTGCCAGTCAAGCAGAAGACCCAATACTATTATGGGCTACTGGACTCTTTTAGAATATTTTTCTGAGTTTACACACCTATAATATTCAAATAATGGAACTAAACAAAAAAAGGGGATACAGATGAATGTCCATTTTGTATCTGTGTATTCAAAATGGTTAGGATAGATATATAGTTACATTCTCTTAATGAATAGAGGGATTTGTTCTAATAGTGTTTGTAAATAGGATATCATGTCCGCATCTTGTACAGCAATTAACCACTAGGAAGAATGTATGCAATGTGTTAATTATTGAAACTGTCCTACCAGTTTGGTTTGAAACTGTCTCACTGTTATTTGTTTCTCAATAAAATTATGGAAAAAAAAATGGAATGGGCTGATGATAGGCAACTGCATGCCCGGACCCTGTCACATGGAGGCCAGGCTGTGATCTTCCTTCTAGGACAGACTGAGGCTGTTCGGGACACCAGAAGATGGGAGGTCCTGGTCCCTGCACTAGTTGCAATGGCTAACTAAAAAAGCCACTTAGAATCACTTGGAAAGACCTTTGGGGTGTCCACATTCAGTCCTGCTTTAAACAGAGTCCTGACCTATTTAATTCTTCTCAGAGCTTTGAAAGGAGGCTTGACTCACCCCGACATGAAACTGTGGCCTAACTGGATGCTAATTACTCAGCAGAGCTCTGTTTACTCAAACGTCCCATAAACCAACTTGCATGGAGTGGTAGCAGCGTAAGGAAGCGAAAGGCAGCAGGAGAAATGACACAAAGAGACCGGCCAGTCCTGGAAGTGGAAGGCTTTGCAGAAATGATGCTGCTAATTGCTCAGGAATAAACAATATAAGAGTTGATGGATTCCAAGTTTAAGGCCTGAGCGCTGTTTTCCTACATTTCTAAGGGATTGCATGTTTGGAAATATTTGGAAATCTGTAGGATAATTCACATTCAGGAGCCAAGACGAATGAAATCGTCAGCGTTCACCACATTTTGACAAATGGCTGTGATGAGGGTCTGAAACCCAAAGCAAGCTACTGGATGTTTACCCGTTTGGGTCCCACACCAGAAAGAGGGCTGGAGTGGGGTTTTCCTCCCAATCTTGGGTCCCAGTCCCAGCTGATGTGCAGGTGACCAGTGACGTGCCTGGCCCTGAATGCAGGCCCCAGAGGGCTGCGAGAGATGAGCAGCACCCTCCCTGCACGAGGTGGATCTCGTGGAGGACATCTGTTTCCCTGACCTCTGCAGGCACAGGAAGATGAACTCAGCATCCTAGCTAGAACGTGGCCATGCTCTCTGGAGGTTATGAAGGGCAACAAAGAACAGACAGAGAGGGGCTGGACAGCAGCTGCCGAAGATGCAGTGAGGTAGGAGGGGTCCATCCGCTCCAGCGTGGGACAGCGCAGTAGGGCGCTGCCGTTCACACCAATCCGTTACATGTTCTGTGAACAGGTAGAAGGGAGGGCTTCTGAAGCTCCCTGCTGAAAGAAATGATGGCTATTTACTGAGCTAGAAATGCTAGTCAGATTTGATCATCACACATTTCGTACATGTGCTGAGTCATCGCACTGCACCCCATACGCACGCACCATTGTCACATGTTGATATGGACCATTTCTTCAAAAAATATGGAAAATATATCACCAAAAATTGTCCCCAAATTCTGTCTCTCATTGGGGATTCATTTTTTAATTTCCACTTTTTTGGTATTTTTATAATAAAAATAAATTTGAAAAAGATGAAAATACTTTTTGTATGAGGTCATTAAACTGCTTCTTTTTTTCTTGTGAGTGTTTGTTGGGCAGGTGGAGTCTCTCAGTCTCTCAGTGCTCAGGGCTGTCACAACCACTGGGTATAAAAGTGGAAAGGGAAATTCTAAATCTTGGAAGCAGCCTCTACGTCCATCCATAAATGAACAGATAAAGAAACTGTGGTGTTCACATACAACGGAGTTCTATTATGCTATAAAGAAGGATAAACTTGAGTAATTCGTAGGAAAAATGGGTGTACCTTGAGACCATAAGGTTAAGTAAAATAAATCAGACACATGAACTTGACTAGTACATGGTTTCTTTTATATGAGAAACCCAGAGTCTAAGTAAATTAAAGAGTAAAATAAGAGAGAGATCCTAGGAAAGAGAGAGAGAGAGAGATCTTTTGCAAAAGGGAAGGGGACAAAGAGATGGGGGGAGAAAGGGGCCGTAAAAAAAAAAAAAGATGTGTGCCCCACGTGCACCAAGGCCCCGCAGTGAATATAATCACTATACATCACACATGTGTATGGATAAAAAATAACTTACTCATTATTTTCAATTAACATTGTGGGTGTATAGTAAAATTAAAATTATTTAAGTAAAGAAAAGTAGATAAGAAGAAAACTTTGGACTTGGGAGAACTGGGTTCTCATCTGGCTTTGGCAGCAGCAGGTTAGAGATCCGGAGTGACCATCCTTTCACCCTCTCTGGCCCTTGGAGTTTGTCTATACTGTGAGGGGCTACAACTGGGTCTCCAGAACCAGCCCTCCTGGCTCCAGCTCTCCAAAGGAAACTGAGGGACCCAGTGAAGTGGGGCGTGGGCTCCAGAGAGCTGAGGCCTGGCCTTGGCTATGTGGCTTCGATCTTAACCTCATCACTTACCACTCTAAACTTCAGGTTCTTTGCTACAAAATGGAATGATATATTTGCTCAAAGAACAGGTAAAACCACTGGTTACTTGCACCTGGGTACTTGGTTTCTCTCTCAGGGGCAAAGGATTTTGCAATGCAAAGACAATAATCATTTTGCTAAAGAAGCCAATAACAATAGGCAATGTGCCCCCCACCCCACTGTCCCTGGGTGCCTGGCCTGTGAGGAAGTGGGAGATTTCTTCAACCATTGGCTTTCCAGGACACCTCCATCACCAACATTGTGCTCATTTTGGAAGCACTGTCTGTGTCCACAGCCAGAGTGTCCCAGGGCAGAGGAACAGGCGTGGTTACTCTGGCTTCAATGCCGTTTAACTCTGTGGAGATGACAGCTGGTAGTGCTCAGTGGGTCTTAGTATTTGGAGCAGGCTCTCTGTGACAACAGAAGTTCCATTTTCCAGGGGCCTTCGGGGCAAAGGTTGGTCCTGCATAATAAACATGATTCCTTTTTATTTCTAAGCACAATAGGTGATTAAAGTGAGAACATAGGGAGTTGCACAATCTGTAAGAGAAGAACTCTGTTTAAAAATAGGCAGAAATCTTGAGCACACACTTGGCAATAGAACAAGGATGGGCAACTGAGACCCACCCAATGTAGTTGATGAGACTTGTTGGGGTGCAAGTGTGGGTCATGGCTGCTTTTGCTCTTCAAAAAGAGACCTGAGAATTCAGCAAGACATCTAGTCTGTGTGGCTAGAAATGTTCACAGTAGCAGATCCTGGTATTGTTAATCGTCTAGAAAATGCCCCCAGCTTTATTAACCAATATAGATATGCAAAGCAGACCCCTACTAAGATGCCATTATGCACCTTTAACAAGGACTCAAATTGAGAAGATTACCAGTGCCCTCCTTTCTCAGATGGTTGATGTGTATTGGCTCAGCTTTGGAAGCCAGGTTGGCATTTCATACAGCTGATCCTCCACATCTCCATTGCTCAGCAATGCTGGGCAGACACTCAGGAGGACTGAGGCCAAGCCAGGACAGGACATGTGGGGATAGTGCTAGCATCTAGATTTGCAACAGCCCTAAAGATAACACCTCTGAAATGTCCATCAGCAGAGAGAGACGGATTAAATAAATCGCAGTGTGTTCACATAGCAAATGTTCTTTGCTCCAAGCAAGGGCAGCTCATAGAAACAATATCAAACAAAAGAAAGCAGGTCCCAGACAGGCCACAGTGTCCTGCTCCACCTGTGATTTTCAGTAACATGTGTAGAAGTCAGAACAGCAATTACCTACATGACCAGGGGTATGTACAGACAAAGGACACTGGGAAGCTTCTAGGGCCAGGCTCATCTGATCTGCACTCTGAAGTCACTGAGTGCCACACCTAAGATCTGACCATCATCCATGAGAGGAGGTATAGCATGAAGAGCAAACGTAGATATTCAGAAAGACTGTGGCCCCCTGGAATTGAAACTCTCACCCAGTGGACACTATAAAGGCATGTTTGACTAGAATCCAAAGTATAATTCCTTTTACATTTTGCATGGAAAATAATTGTGTTTTTAAAGAAGTCCTCCATAACAACCGGTTGCTGAGGGGGAAAACTGGTATCCATTGTTCCCTGCCCTTACCTTTGGTGGTTTTGACAAGATATCTGCTGAGGAGACCAATAACACCAGCTGAGGTCACTTGCTGCGCCTGCCTTCTGTATTCAGAAGCCTTTCCTGTTCACTCAGCAACGGATGTGGCAGGAGAAAGCACCTCCAGAGTGTCAGCCTGCTGCGCTGACAGTCCAGGAGGACAACACAGGGATGGGGGTGGGTCCTTGGTGAATGCAGGCCTGCCTTTTGGGGCAGATCCTGAGAGTCAACCTACCCCATCTTAGACAGGAATGTCCCAACCCATGGGACACCGGTGCTCACAGCCAGGAACACAGCAAGGTGGATGCAGCTGCTTGCCAGTCTAGAAAGAGAGGAGAATGTTTTATCCCAGGTGATTTCAACCCTTTTGTGCTCTCAGGGAGTCTGCAGGGGTGTGATTCCCATAAGTGGATCAATCCATTGATGACAAGTTTGTGTGATTTTAGCAGGTGGGGCTTGGTGAGAGGGTTAGACCACTGGAGATGTGGCCTGGCAGATGCATTCTTGTTGCTACTTGCTGCTTTCTCCTTTTTTTTTTTTTTTTCAGTATCAGGGATTAAACTTAAGACTCTGTGCTTGCCGGGCAAGTGTCCCTGTTCTTGGCTGTCATTAGAGGAGAATCTTTTCTTCTCCAGACCTTTCTACCATTCTGCTTCTGCCTTGGAGTCAGATCACCACGGACTAAACCCCTCCAAACCACGAGCCAATTAAAACCTCTCCTCCTTTAAATTGTGGATGTTAGGTATTTTGTTGCCACAATTAAAAGTTGGCTAATACAGACAAAAACACCATTTCTAAAGAGAGCTACATTCGGAGGCTCTGAGGAGATATGATTTGGGAAATGTTGCCCACCAGGCACCAGGCACCAAGTGCTTATTTCCATCTCTTGTTCTGCAGATCCACAGAGAAGGCTACATGGCCATGCTGCAGGATGTGGAGGAGCCTGATGTATCACACTGTGGGAGTAGAAAGTCTGGACCAAGGAAGGGGGAGGAGGGCAGAGATGGAGAACTGGTTGCCATGGAGATTTCCTCTCCAGTTGCCATGGTCTTCTTTACCCCCACGGTCCTGTTCCTCCTCTGCAGCCTTGGATTATTCTGGAGTCAGTGCTCCCCACACGTAGGTAATACACCCACGCCCTTCCTCTCCCAGTCTCCTGGGGCCCAGCTTTGGGAGAGTTAGGAAAGTCTTGAGCTTCAGGGAGAGGATGGCAGGTGGATCCTGAGGGAAAAGTACTTCCTGTGTCTCTCTTGCGCTGGGCACAGGACCCACAGGGCTGGCTCTAGAGCCCAGAATGTGCATGCCTTCTTGGCCTTGTCTTCTGTTCAAGGCCAGAGCTTTAACTGGGGCCCTGTGCCAACTGGGGGTAGAGCTTTGACCTTCAGTGTCACCATGTTTTGTTCTCTAGAAGCTGAAGAATGGAGCAAGGGTTTGCTTTGAAAGCCTTATGTGGGGCTCTTTGGGGGTGTTTCTGTCAGGAGATTTGGGGACCAGTTTAGTCTGAGCCTGGGAATGAGGCAGGCTTGGTCACATCTTGAGTTCCATTAACACCACCCCTCACATCCCTGAGTCACCACAGAGTAAACTGACAGACCAGAGCATTAACTTTGCCCAGTGGGAAAGAGTGTCTTTTACCTCCAGACTGTTCTTATAAACCTTAATAGATGGCCCAAGAGCTGCCTGTTTTCTTATCCTGTGCAGAGAATCCCACAGTGCTGCACTAGGCAGAGATTGGATTTAGGCTGAAGGATTCCACCTGATGCCTGAAATTAGATACTGAGGAGGCGTGGGGCACTGAATTGTCCTTTTGCATCAATTTTGCAATTACTCTAACCTATGACATTTTGTTCATCTTAATCTTATGATTCACATTTGAAATTTTATCAGTAGAGGGAACAGAAAACAGCATTCCAATATAAAACCAGCCTCAAACTGGACAGCTTGACTCTAAGAAGGGAATTATAGCAGCCAGTGTTTGCAGGGGGCCAGGATTCAAATGGTAAGGGAGCTGATGCCCATTGGGCACTCTCTGGGCCTGCTGAGTTAGCGACTTCCCTGTGGCAATGTTGGTACCTTCCAGTGGGGCTGGGATGAGTTCAGTCTGGATTAACTTCACCTTTTCTCTCTCTCAGCTGTGCTAGGTCCTATGGATCTGTGGGATTTTCCTGGGTACTGTGGGCTGTGTTTGTTCTGTCCCTGAGCCCCCACTCCTTGACAGCTCAGGGAAGATGTTTGTAGGGTGTGGTGGCTCCTTGCATCCTGGGGAGAGGTGCTCCCTGAATCCAGGGGCTCAGTGGTCTGGCTCTTCTTTTAGCCAGCCCAGACCTGATGGATCACACATAGCAAAAGCTGAGCTTTAAACCATTCCCACCACATTCCTTAGGTAGGTTTGCAAGTATGGGAAAAGTAATTGCACTCCACATCTGGCCCTGCACAGAGAATGCAAGCGCAGGGGATAGATAGCCTCTCCTGCTGAGAAGGAATCCTGGTTAGTGGGTGAACTGTGACCTTGTAGCAGCTTCCACACTTGGACATAAGGGCCACTTGCAGAAGGCTGAGGCTGTTTCTTCTTGTTTATTCCGAGGGTCTCTGTGATTCTGAACAGAACGTTCCATCTAAGCAGAACTTGCTTATCAGAAGAATTAGTACAGATTGCACCAGTAGGGTTCTTTCATGTGAAAGTGGCAGAAACTCAGACCAAACCAGCAAAGCCTCCAAGGTAGCTCACTGGTGTGAGCAACCCTTTATAAGACTAGGATGTGGGGCCTTGGAACAGCTCGATCACAGGTGCCAGGTGCCATGTGGGGTCCATCTCCATTTGTTTTCTGAAAGCTATGTTGCACACACTGTAATGACTCAGTTCTCAGAGAAGACACCCAAAGTGGATGCAATGGCTGCTGGTCCCTGGATTGCAGTGTCCCTGATGCCCATGAGCTCAGAAGGAGACAGTGGATCCTGGGATCTCATGAGTACCCAGACCTGTGGGCTTGGAGAGGGATCCCAGGTTGAGAAATGTAGTTCATAGAAAACAAGAGAAGGAGGCTGAGCTGCAGCATAGCCCAATGTCAGGCTTCCAAGGCATGTGTGACCTGGGTACCTGGTGTGAGCCTTGCACCTTTGCTCAGCAGAGACTGGAAGGGAATAAGTTTGACAGCAGGAAAGAGTCTTCAAAGACCCCGCTGCACTGAGAGTCATGCAACTTTGAATGCTGAAGATGTTCCATAAATAAAGATGGCAGAGGCTGGTGGGTCCCTGGGTGCAGTGAGCGCAGAGCTTCCTCAGGGTATGCCTGCAGGCTGGATATGGACCTGGCATTTAAAACTCTTCCATCCCAGGTTTCCCTAAAGAGACTAAAGGATCCCTGAACTTAGCATTTGGTAAAGGAAGAGAACTCTGGGGAGAAAATCACCTGCTCTGAAAAGCTTGTCAGTTAACACCTGCTTCTTAGGAGAGCTGCAAGGAGGACACTCGAAGGCAGCATCTCCAGTGGCACCTGAAGCCCTCCTCATGGTTTGCAGCACAGAACAAGGTGCATGTTCTTTCTGGCCCTCTAGTGAGCATGTCCAACCTCTGGATTATGAGTAGTGGACTCAAAAATCATAAACTTAACATGATTGTGTGATTTTTTTTGCATCATAATTGCCTGGTTTGATTGACTGTGTAGGCAACTAGGGACACTGTGCACAGAAGGGCCCAGGGCATTGCTAACTCTGCCTCCTGTGCCTGCCATGCCACAGAGTTGGCCCAGTGGAAACCCGTGGGGGCCAGGCACTACAGGAGCTTGCATCACTGGAACTCTGAAACATATGATTATTGTTAATCATATTTCAACCCACCTACACATGTGTAGTAATATTTGCCATTCTCTTTCAGTTGACATACATATATTATCTGTAGAATTTTAAGTGGGATGTGTAGAGTTGCAGTGATTCAACTCAAAGACATATCTCAGCTTCACGATCAGTGCCATTCTTAGGGACTATGGGTGTATCTGGGAACAACCACATTCAAAGATGAAGGACATGAAAAGGAATATTAGATCAAGAGCTTCTGCAGAACATCTTATGAACTCACTAAGACTTGCATTCATTTTCACCAAACCAGAGAGTGGTGCATCTGCTTCACAAAACCAAGGTCAAATCATCCACTAGTTTTGTGTTTATGCTGCCATCTTTTAAACAATGTTATAATAAAATTACACAAAGGAATTTTGTTAGATATATGCCTTAGCTATATTATATCCTTTATGTGCAACCAAGGGAACTCCCCTTAACTCAGTGCAATCCTAGGAAGTCTAAAGGTTGGATACTTATCTGGGGTACCCTGCGGCCCCAGGCTGGGTGTGGAGTTACCCAGAAGGGTGACTCTTTGGGGCAGGGCCCAAGAACAAGCTTGTATGGGAGCAAAGCACATTTTCACTTTCACTATCTTCCAATGGATCACAAACATTTATTTATGTTTTTAATTAGTTAATGGAGGCAGTGGAAGTGGATTGCAGGGTTATGCAGTGACTGTATTTCTTATTTTACGCTTCCCATCACAGCTACACAATTTGCATTCCCACCAAGAGTGTGCAAGGGATGCCCCACAGCCATGTCTTGCCAATATTGCTCATCTTCTGTGTTTTTAAAAATAATTTTATTGAGAAACAAATAGCAATGAGACAGTTTCAAAACTGATTAGTAGGATAGTTTCAATAATTAATACATTGCATATTATTGTCTTCTTAGTGGTTATTCATTGTATAAGATGCAGACATGATATCCTGTCCACAAACACCATTAGTACAAATCTTTCTATTCATTGAATTAAGAGAAAGTAGCTATCTATCTATCCTAACTATTTAGAATATGCAAATACAAAATGGTCCTTCATTTGTGTCCCCTTTTTTTTGTTTAGTTTTGTCAGATATGAATATTCCACTGTCATTTAAATATTGTAGGTGTGTGAACTCAGCAAAATATTCCAATATGGTCTAGTAGTTTATAATAGTAGTGGGTTATCCATAGAACTGGCAATGTCAGAACTAGAGCCTTTTACAGCTCAGCATATTAATATGGTTTTACTCTTTATACTTCATTTTTATACTGTTTGCTGGATGATTAAGACCAAGATAAAGAAAGACCTATATAACAAGAAATGTAACTTTTGTATCTGACAGGGTCAGTCAAATCCCATCAAGATTTATCCTGAAACCTGGTGCCACAGTTTGTAGATCCTTTGTCAGTGTCAGCCATGTGGATGAGTCACGGCCATTGCTTGACCAATTTGCTCTGTGAAAGCTTGGGAGAATGTTTTCTGTCCATGTGACTCTCCTTAGGCACACTCTACATCATCGATCACTTTCTGCTGTGGCCCCATAATTTCCTTGAACAGAAAATTTGGGCCACAACTGAATTACAGGATGTTACAGCCCAGGGTCTCTTATGTCCTGAGTCCTCACTGACTTTAAAAGGCTGGGACCAACATGTTGGCTGTCCTTACAGCCCTTCTTTTTCTCTAATTTTGAGTCTGCAAACTTAAAAGCTGTTAACCCTCCAGAAGAGAAGCTTGTTATTACTACCCTACAACACAGGCAGTTGAGCTTAACCTTACTATCTGTCTGAATATCAAACATCTTAGACATAACATGGAACAGGTATTTTCCATCAAGTATTGATATGTTAAATTTTAAGTCCCTACAGAATATGAAAAAAAAATTAAAAATTAAAAAAATTAAAAAATATGAATAAACAATTACATATTTTTACACAGAAATTTAGAAATCTAACCATATACAGCCTTGTAGCAGGACAGTCCTGTGACTTTTTCTTGTCTCTTGTTTTCATTTATTACCCCCTTTTTTTGTTGACAGCCATTGCAGTAGGTGTGAGGTGGCGTCTTATTGTGGTGTAGATTTGCATTTCTGTGAGTGGGTAAAGTTGAGCTGCTATTTGCATGTGATCTTTTGAGAAATATCTACTCAAATCTGAGAAATGGAAACTCATGAGATGAAATAAGAGGGTTGCTAGGCTGTTACAGATGCTGGTCAGTGGAAAGATCAGACCCCAGGGCAAGTTCCTGCCCACCATCAGAGGAAGGCTGGGTAGGAACTGAGAAAATGACTGCTGCACCTCCCAGCCTAGAGCATTTTTACAATGAAAAAGTGGACGACAACAAAATTGTAAATTGTTAACATTGAACTTACATTCACTGTGGATTCTAAAGGTGGGATAGGTGAAGTGGGAAAGACTTGAGGATCAGAAGTCGAACTTGTTGCTTCAGGATTTTCCCGAAGGAAAAGTACTCATTGCTTCAGGATTCTTTGGGTCAGTAGTCTGGAAGGTTCATACACCAACAGGAAGCACTAGAGCTTGGTGAACTAAGCACCAGGAGTGTTTTAAGCCAAGGCTGTAATCTACATTGAACAATCTATTTGTTTCAGCAGCAGTTCTTAGGCAATTAACATTCCCTATCTCTTCTTCAACTCTGCTCAACTCTCTGGCCTTGTAATTAAATCTACATATCGCAAAGTTTTTCTTTTATCAGATACTTTGCTCATTTTTTATTTGGATAACTTGGGGGTTTTTGTCATTGACTTGTTTGTGTTCCTTGTACTGGCATAATTAAAAAGTATGGTGAATGCTTAAGTGAAAATATTTATTACAGTAAAAGATGCATGGTCATTCATACCCTTCAAAATGCTCAAAATATTTCTCCCTGTTTTGAACACACTTATCCCATCGTTCTTGGCAATGTGTCTTTCACTGTAGTAAGTTTTAAAAAATTAAAACTCACCATATGTATTTTTCTCTCACCCCCTGTATATTGCAGATGCTAAGCCTGGTTGGTTTACAAATATATTTTCCAGTTCCAGTAGATGAGCTCCTCATGCCATGTACTTTTCTTTTTAGCTTTTTAGTTTGATATAATCCCTATTTTTGCTTTTGTTGCTTGTGCTTTGCAGTAGTAGGGTAAGGATAAATGACCTCCTTTTATATTCCTAAGCTTTTTAGATGGCCTTACAAATTAAGTATATCTAAGACAAATCAGCAGGAGAAAACTATATGATTGCATTATGTGTATGAAGACATCAAATGAAATAAAACTGAGTATCTCAAACCCGGGAAGACCTAGAAGCTTATATTTGTTCTTCCTGGGAGACAATGGAAGGAAAGGGCAAATGCTTGGAATCGAGAGGAGGTAATGGCTTTCAGAAAACATGAGTGATCCCTCAGAAGAATAGGTATCAGCCTGTTTGGTTATGATGTTGACCAAGTTAATCCTACCTAGTTGACAGGATTCCTAAGAAAGGATTCATGATAACTGAAATCCCTTTGGAGGATGGTCTAGGCAGATAAGGGAGTTCATGAAAGGTCTCTGCCCGTGTCCCTGAGTGCCCTCTGTTCCAAGTTAGTAGCATCCCAGTGTGTCATGTCTGTTGTGGCAGCTCTTGCTGTTATGTAATAAAGTTGTCATTAAACAGCCCTCTTCCTGTTATAGACAGTTTAATGCAGATATTCTTCATAAATTGTAATTGATTTCATAAAAGAACAATTTCTAATAAATGATGTTAGTCAGTTTCCTGTTACTATAACAAAATACCTGAATTAATCGACTTCTGAAGAGAAAAGGTTTATTCTAGCTCATGATTTCTGAGGTTTCAGTCCTTGTTGCTTTGGGCTGGTGATAGGGAAGTATAGCATGGCAGGAAAGCAGGCAGAGCAAATCACCCACCTCATGATGAGGCAGGGAGCAAAGAAAGTAAAAACAGAGCCAGGGTCCTCCAATCATCTTCAGGAGCATTTCCCCAGTGACCTAAAGATGTAAGACGAGGCCTGATCTCTTTTTGTATTTTCTCATACAAATGGTGGTGGGGACTCAACCCAGGCCTTGCACATGCTACGTAAGTGTTCTACCACTGAGTTGCACCTCTAGCTCTAGGCTACACCTCTTAAAGTCTCTTCCACCTTAAACAGTACCAAGCTGGAGACCAAGATTTTTCCACATACATCTTTGGGAGGACATTTGAGTTCAAAAACAGCCACACTGCTCTCTCAGAATTAGCAAATCTATATATTCCACAAAAGTATATTTTTCACTGGTATATCCTGGTGCCCTAAACTAACATATTGAAATACTGTGTCCTGAGCCTCCCCAGGTCACCATCCAGACTAAAAGCATGGAGCTCTTCCACTGGTTTCTTGTTTTATGTTTCTCTTTAATACATGTTGAGTGGTTTTTTTTTGTATGTGATGTATGTTGAGGGTTTAGTTTCATCCTTCCTCATGGGGACATTCAATTTTCTTGACATTATTTATTTCATTGGTATATTTTTGGCACCTTTGTAAAAACTCAATTGACAATAAATGCATCAGTTTGCTGCTTAGCTCTTTCTTGTGTTCCAATTGGTCTGTTTCTGTTTTTATGGCATACTATGAAATTTTCATTACTGTTGCTTTGTAATAGATTTTGATATCAGGTAGTGTGACACTTACCACTTTATTTTTGCTCCAGATTACAATAACTTTCAAGGGTCTTTTGCAGTCCCACTTGAATTTTACAATAAGTCTGTTAAAATGCCATTAGAATTTTGATAGAGACAGCATTGAATCTACAGATAGCATTGTGTCATATAGACATTTTAGCAGACTTAATCATTCTAATTATAAACACAGTATATCTTTCCATTTATTTGAGTCTCCCTTTTTTCCACCAATGTTTTCTAGTTTTCAGTGTATAAATCTTTTATCCACTTAGTTACATTTACATGTATGTAAGGCTATTTTCGGCATTACTGTAAATAGCATTGTTTTATTTTCTTACTGCTGCTGATTTTTACATATTAACTTCATGTCTTGAAACTTTAATGAATTCATTTATTAGTTCTAATGGTCTTTTTCTGTGGGGATTTTAAAATAATTTTCTTTGTTGTAAAAGATCATGTTATCTGCAGGTAGAAGCCACTTAATGTCTTTTCCTCTAATGTGCACTTCGTCATTTCCCAGTCTTGCCTCACTGTGGCTCGGGCTTGCAGACCAATACTGAATAGAAGTGGTTGGGGCGTGGCCATCACCGTCTTGTGAGGCTCATTACTGCTACGCCCAATTCATTGAGCACTTAATCATGAAAAGATGTTGAATTTATTGAATGTTTTTCTGTATCTATTGAAATTATGTGAATTTTCTAACCTCCATTCTGTTTATGTGATATATATTTATTTTTTCACATTCAAGGAATGATTAAAATATACTGTTTATATTAAAAGTTGTTACACTAAAGGACATGTTGCCATGAATCCCCCTCAAAGAGAAATTCCCCCAACTTCAAAGACACTTGAGCCATCATTCTTGGCATTTTCTGAAGAGGTGCTGAAAGTCTTTTTTCTGTGAGTGTCTTTATGAAGTACGATTAAAAAAAAAAATACAGTGCCTGCTCCTCCTGAGTGCCTGCCAGTAGAAAGGCAGGTTCATCAAAACAGGACACTGTGTCCTCACCCATCTGATTTGTCAGATTTAGCACTGTGAAACTTTGGGCTCTTCGAAAAGTCAAAATGACCATGAAAGGGAAATGTTTTGGCTCAGTTCAGCATAATTAAGCAACCACAATAGAGTAGCTAAATACACTCAGGAAGGAGGAGTCCAGAGCTACTTTAGAAAGCAATAAGAAGAATGGGATAAATGTGTTCAAAGAGAGAAGGAGGATTTTTGAGGGTGATTCATGGCAATGTGTCTGATACTGGAATATATGCTTTAAAATGTTTTAATATTCACTGTATTTACTGATCACACCATCCCATACCAAGCCACCCTTGCCTTCCAAGAGTAAATCATTTTAATTATTCTCTAAATGGAAAAACATCACCTCACAGTTAAAGGTTGTAGAGACTGGAAATAAATAGGCAGTGGCTCAGAGGGGATTGAAATCTAATATGGATCTAATAATTAGAGAGAGAGCTCTCATGGGAGAAAGTCCAAGTCCGCTAGGATTTCATAGGAACCACCAGGAGAGCCTTGAGTCATGCTGGAGAATGCTAAATTCCCTTCCCCTCTGCTCCTCTCTGCTCCCCCTTCTCCACTTTCTCTACCCTCTTCTCCTCTTCTTGTCTTCCGTGCCCTCCCTCCCCTACCTACTCACCTTCCCATCCCTGCCCTCCCCTGGTCCACCTTCAGCCATCCCATGTCTGTCTCCTTTGGAAACTTCTCCCTAAGTTGGACATTAGCTGGGTTCCCATGAAGTAACTCCCTGAATGCTACACAGAGGTAGAAACCATCCAAAGGGAGATGAGCAGACTGTGCCCCACCCAGATCTCTGGGAGAGAGCAGGGGCACCAGCTTTTCTCTGGAGGCTAGCAAGCACTGCTTGGGTGAGGGCTCCAGATCAGGTGTGTGCTCATGCATCTCCGTGCCCATCCAGGAAAGGACTCAGTATATGCAGACTGGGTGGGAAATGGGACAGCTAGCTGGGCTGAGTTGAGAAGGAAGAAGAGAAAAGAGGCGAAGAAGAGAAAGGAGACAAGAGGGAGAATAAATGAGAAAAGGACACACACCTGAGGGAGGGTGTGTCCCTCAGCTCTTACAAGCTCCTGCATTCATATCCTGTTCTCGCCTCTCAGCAGTTCAGAGCTCATCTTCTTTCCCTGCTGTGGCCTGGGAGCCTCATGCACACCTGAGAGAACTGGCAGGAGGATCATCACCTGCATGTGTGGAACAGACAGCAGACCCTGCCTGGACTCTTCATACACTGATGAGCCACTGGTTACCATTTCCCTTAGCAGTAGAGTAATGCTAGTGCTATCGCTTTGCATTTAAGTACCACATAAAGGGACACACGGCAGGGGCTTAGTCCTTAGGGAACACTATTGGAAGGCAGTAGAAATTTTAAGATGTGAGACCTAGTGGGAGATCTTTAGGTGGGTGGAGGAATGGGGGGGGACCTCTTACCTTCTTCTTTGCTTTCTTTCTTTCTTTTTTTTTCTCCTTTGCTTTCATTTGCTTTCTCACCACACCATTCTGCCATGATGTGACAAAGCAACAGAAATGATGGATCGCGAGCTGGAACTTGCCAAATGGAGCTGAAAGAAACTCTTTCCCTTTATAAACCGATCACCTCAGGTATTTGTTATAGTATTGGGAAGCAGAGTAACACACATTGAATCCTATAATATTTGATAATGAGAGGTGGCACGTGTTTATCATATTATATTTCATATTTATATCCAGGTTTGAGATATCTGATGGTAGAAAACCAATGAAGGTAGGAAAAAGAGGAAGAAGAAATAACAAAAATCCAAATCAATGCAGGAGTCTTGCAACCTTACACGTCTGAGACAGAAAGGGGAGATAGAACAAGTAGCCATGGGCATCTTCTGGAGACCAGACCCTCAGCCAACCAATGAGATGAGCAGCTTGGCAGGCCACGCCCACCTGTATGACATCACTGGGTCCCTGTGTGGTTCTGGTGCTCCATCAGAAGCTCTGGAATCTGTATCTTGCCCTGATGCCTTAATTTTGGACTTCTTGGCCTCTAGAACTGTAAAGAATAAATTTCTATAGCTTATGAATTAATCTGTTTTAGCAGCTGTCAGACTAAACAGGGAGACACTCCGTATCAAGTGCCTTCTTAATACTCCAAGCTCTGACTCCCTCCCTCCCTCCCTCTCACCTGACAGGCAACTCCCCTCTTACCAGACCCACCCTCTAGGATGAATGAAAAAAGATGGGAAGCTCAAGTCAGTTCCCTCAAAGTTCTCTGTCATTTCCCAGTGATTTTCTAGAATTTTTTAAGGAACGTGTGTGCTCAGATTGGGTTGTCCTGATGGAACAGGAATAAGAGCCATGGAATCCATGGCTGTGGGTTTCGTAGGTAGAACCTGCATCTGTGAATAGGTGTTGGGTGGCTTTCTGGTGTTTGGTGGGGTGGGGGTTACTTGGGTCCCATTTGGGACTCAGCACCTCCTTCCCTATTCCCAAGGGATGGTGCAGGTGCCAACTCTGTCCAAATTCATGCCCACCTCTCTTCAGCATCCTGTGAAAAGCCCCCAGGAACCTCTGAACACCTGTAAACACAGGATCTCCTGAGCCTCTACAGTGGCCTTTGGTGGGCATACAAATGACTTCTGGGACAAAGCCCTCTTTTGACCTTCCTTAGACACATAAGCCAGGCCTTCCTCTTCTACCTTGGACTCTCAGGCCCACCCTGCCATTGTCAGGGGTCAAGTGTGAGAGGATGGACAGGGAACCAAGAGTGGAGAGGTCTGTGCAGAAGGCCAGCTTACACGCCCAGGAAGAGCCACAGCTCAGGAGTAAAAGCAGCCTGACTACGGTCCAAGGATCATTTACTGGTTTAATGACATCTTCCCAGCACCTGAACAAGCCAGGCATAGTATTAGGCATCCAGGGTCACAGTCTCCCTAAGTGTTTGTCATGGTTCCCTCCATGCATAAAGGAGCTCTGTAAAGAAAAGACAAGCAAATGTCATGGTACCAAGTCCTACCCCATGAGCCAAAGGTGTTTCTATCTGTTGAAACAGCATCCATGTGAAGAATGTAACCCAGGGCTAGGGAAACAGGGACTTCAGGAGGACCATACACTGGTATGCTCAGGAAGGTAGAGTTGTTGTCCAGCCTGCAGCCCTAGGGCACAGGAGCCACCATGTCACAGTGTCACAGAACATCCTAGGGTAGCCCCCTGGCTCAATGTAGCCCTCCCTCCTGTGCCAAGGCTGAGCCTACCACCAGAACAGAAGGTGACATTTCTAATGATCTGGTTTCTAAGTGATTGGGACCTGCCCCGAACGACTCCAGTCCCGTCCACTTCTTTGATGATTACCCCATGTGTGCATGGAGCTCCCCACTTGGTTCATGGACACAGGTTGAGGCTGTGGCCAAAACACTGTGGGGTCAGCTGGACCTGGTGGGGACAAAGAAACCCTGTTCTGGGTTCCACAGGGAGAAGCTACATCTGTGGACAGGCATCAGGTGGCTTCTGGTGATTTGTGGGAGCTGGGGAGCTCTGGAACCAGGGTGTAAGAGTGACGGATTGCACTTGGGGGGCATCCCCAGACCCACGAGGATGGCTGTTGTGAGCCACCAAGCGAAAGCCAGCATGGACAATGACAAGTTTTGAGGCAGATGTAGAGAAACCAGGACTCTTGTCACTGTTGGTGGGGCAGAAAATGAGGACATCCAAGTGGAGCTCTGCATGGCCCTGCCCTGAACAACAAAAATGGAAGGTACTGCTCATGTCCCCACTACCAAAGTGCCCAGCCACCCACAATGTAAAAGAAGAGGGGTTTATTTGGCTCACACTTCCAGAGGTTTTGGCTCATATTTGCCTGGTTCCAAGGCAGAAATACGGTGGGAGGATCTGGTGGAGGAAAGCAGCTATGAAGCTGTGAGGAAAAGGAGAAGCTGGGGACAAGAGTGTGCCCAGTCACACGCACCCCTGCCAACTCCGCAGACCAGACCCTACCACTCGACAGCACGCTCAGCTATTCACTCATCAACAGGTGAATCTACCAAGGAGTACAGCACCCCCATAATCCAATCTCTGTTCCAGGGTCCTGCCTCTGAACACATGAAGATCTGAAGAGACGTTCTATATCTAAGCCACATGTTTCTGGTGCATCTTCAGTAGAACCAAAGCAGAGACTCTGACAGGCACCTGCACACTAGTGTACATAGCAGCATTAGACACAGTGGCCAAATGGTAGAAATCAGCCCAAGTGCTCTGATGGAGCAACGGAGAAGCACAGTGCAGCATGTCTGCACAATGGAATGTCCCCTAACCCTTACAATGGATGACATTCGCACATGCTATATCATGGATGAACTTTATTTATTTATTTATTTTAGGGAAGGGTCTACAGGCTGCTCAGGGTCTCATTACTAGATTGGACTTGTAGTGATCCACCTGTTTACAACCTCCAAAGAGCTGGAATTACAAGCATGTGCCACCACACCCAGCCTCAACTGCCATCTCAGTGCACCCCAGGGGCAGGGCCGGCACAGCACGCCTGGGGATCGAGCCCTTGGCCCCTGCATCTGCTTGCAGGCACTTTAATCCACTAAGCTATTTAGCTGGCCTGTTATCATGGATGAACTTTTAAAAACACTACACTAAATAAATTAAACCAGACTGAAAAAAGGACACACATTGTCTGATTCCACTTACATGAGGTCCCAAGGATGACTTTGTCATATTCTTAGAAACAGAAGGTAGGACCTCGGTTGCCAGGGACTAGGAAAGTGATCAATGTGAGTTAGTGTTTACTGGGGGCAGAGTTTAAATGTGGACAGATAAAAAAGTTTTAGGGATGGATGGTAGAGGTGGTTGCACAACAGTGGGCGTGTGCTCAGTGCCACTGAACTGCGCCCTTGGCCTGTGCCTTGGCCTCTGCCAAACTGGAGCCCTGCACTCCATCAGGGGGAGTGGTGTGCAGGAGCGGGGAGGACACCAAGGCCTGGGGCCTGGGATAACTCAGGTCAGCTCTTCTTGAGAGAAACAACAGAGTGTGCACAGGGTTGGGTGGTTTGCGAGAAGGGGCTAAAGAGTGGCTTTTCCTCCTGCAGGTTTTACTCAGCCTGTTTTAAATCATTCTCTCTTCAACTGTGAGGTTCTTCTGGTCCTGTAATCTGTCCTACCAAGGGCTGGAAGGATGAGATTCCCTGGCTGCTGTGTTGTCTGCCAGTTCCCTCCTGGTCCCTGGACAGAACCAGAACCAAAACAAGCAGCATCCTGGAAGGGCACTCTGGGCCTCAGCACTACTGTCTCAGGGGGAAGTTCAACTCCTATAAACTGGACCTCCTTGTCTGGTTCAAGGCGGGGTCCCCGCATCCATCTGGCTGGCACATAGAAGGAGCTCAATAAATTCCTGATGAATGAATCAATCAATCATTAAAGAAGAAGAAGAAAAAGCCTACCCAGCACACACTCCTTGAAAATTGCAGACTGTACTGTGTCATCTTTTACCTGGCATGGAGGTTCGAGATAATAGAGAACTTTTGTAGATCAAAATGATAAAGCATATACATTTTGAATACTTTTAAAACTATGGAGAAAATATACAAATACATAAACTACATATTAAAATATAATATACACACTATTATACAAATCTGTTATGTACATGGCTTATACATTTTTGTTGTTTATTGAGGCAGAGTCTTGCTAAGCAGCCCAGGCTGGTCTTGAACTCACTATGTAGCCCAGGCTGGCCTTGAACACACAGTGATTCTCCTGCCTCAGCCTTCCAAGTGCTGGAGTTACAGGTGTGGGTCACCATGCCTGGCTTGTACGTTGTACATTTATATATTATACAGAATGCACATTATTTAACACCAAGAGAGATGAAAGCATACACCTGTCACGGGATCCTCAGGCTTGTGCTTTGTGGGATACAGGGACCATTGAGCTGGCAGCCATCTGTTTGTGGGACCAGGATGGGTACCCTGAGGTGGGCTGGCTTGTGGAGCACTTGGCTTTATATTCAGAGTGCTCTTTCTGTGCAGCTCTGCTGTGGCTTTAACTGCTCCTCCAGCAGCTTCCACAGCCGGCTCCGGGAAGCCTTTAGTCTGTGGCCCTCTGTGCTCCTCTAAAAGACTCAGTGTCCCAGGACAGTCACCCTCCTGTGCATGGCAGCCCTGGAGGTAGGGCCCTGGGGCCCTGAGGCTGCTAAGAGTCTGCTTTGTGCATGCAGCTACTCCCACCTCATCCCCTGGTTGCTGCACACTAACTGGCCAGAGCCTTCCCGGCCTCACCTGGCTGCCTTGTGTTTCTGCCTGTGCCACCACTGCCAGGGCTGCTCTGTCCCCTCATCTTTCCCCAGGTCCTGCCCCATAGCCACCTGTATCCCCCTGCTCCAGGTCTCACCTCAGTATGAACATCTTGGAACAAGGCAGGGTCTCTACTTTCCCATTCCCCCAAACCTGATGAATCAGAATCTGCTTAGTAATGAGACCTCGAGTGATTCACATCTGCCCCAATGCTCAAAAAGCACTGACAGCGACTCCCATTCAAGCTGAAGTGTTCAGCTCATGTTCACCTCCTCCAGAGAAGTCTCAACCTTCATGGAACCCACCAAGGACTGCAGGAAAAGCAAGAGAGGCAGCCCCAGCTCCAGTCATGTGCACTTGTCATATTTTAGAGCAGCTGGAGCTCAGAGTCACTTGTTATGCAGAGTCACTGTGTGTTCTGGTGCAGGAGACGTGATGCCTCTTGGAAACCCAGGTGAGGGACATTGTACGGGCTCAGGTTGCATGAGCATCCAGGCTGCAAATGGCCACCTGCCAGGGACCTTGCCTGTACCTGCCTGGCGTCCCCCCCTTGCAGGGCTGCCTGATAGGCTGGGTCAAATGGTACTGAGGGCCACAGGGAAGTCCAGGAGATACAGGACGGGCCCAGTTTTCTTCTATAGAACAGGCTTCTTGGTGTACCCTGATAGCAGGCTAGTGGGGTAGATAAAACTGCTGGGGTCCTGCAGATTTGATCTACAAATCCAATTGGGAGGACCTGAGAATCATAGATGAGATGTTGATTTCTCAGGATGATGAAAGAGTAGCTTCATCCTGAGAGATCAAAGTCTCTACAGCCTTCTTGACAATCACCTTAGACAGAGGCAAAAGATGGGCTCCAGCTCTGGGGAGATGTCCACACAGCCAGGCATCACGCCCATGCGGGCTTGGAGCCCCGCATGCCTCTGGCTGGGGTCTGATCAAGCACAAGAGATGGAGGCCATAGAAGGACCTTCTGGTCTCACTGCAGGGACTTCCCTGCACAAGCATTTCTACTTTGGCAAAAAAAAAAAAAAAAAAAAAAGACCCAGCAAACCCAACTCCCAGGGTGATGCAGAGGTATCAATGAGATGACAGAGGAAAGTGAGCTTTGGAAATGGAGCTGCCTTTCGCAATTGCTAATTACCTGCCTGCGTTGCAATAAAAAATAATCTCTCCCAACAGCAAAGGGGTGGAGTTTACCAGCAAACTCGAAGGCAGTTTCCCCCTGTGAGCTTTGGTGGCAGTGACTACAACTGGCACATCATCTCTTTGACTTGAGGCTCAATTTTTATTTCCCACCTCTGCTGTCTACTCTGTGACCCACCCAGGTTCTCTCTGGGCCACAAGCACTCATGAACCCAGGCCGCACAAACACACATGCATGTGCTCAGCGTGTCCTACATCTGAAGAAGACAAAACTAGAGACATGGAAACACGTGACAAGAGTCTGATGTGGCAATCCTGGGATGTTCTGCCATCTGATCATGACTTGGGGAGGCAGGGAGGGGCCTCTGAGCACACAGAACAGAGGCCGTGTCAATTCCAGTTGCGAAGATGTCGTCACAGAAGCGTGACCAAAAATGGTCTTTCCCTTACTGTTAGATTTCGAGCAAGCTCGCATGTTTGAACCCCGCCCACGAGTTACACAATACTTACACAACTGGGGGTTTCCCCAGCGTTGCTTTTGGTCTCACTCTTCTGCTTTTCTTTCTATAGAAAAGACAGATTAACATCTGGCCCCGATTGCGGGATTCTTGCTTCGGTTCAAACCAAATGAGCTGCCACCAGTTGCAGAACACAAGGCCTTCGTATGCTTTGGAGAGGAAGTTCAAGGGTAATTTGAAAGTCAAACCAGGGGCCATTGTCTCTGTCCTGTGGGAGGAGGAACTAGAAGCTTGGGGGAGGGGCTGGGGGAGCCCCTGAGTAACATTTATAATGACTTAACCCAGACTGTGTTTTAGTTCGTTTTTCCACTGCTACTACAAAGTATCACACACTGAGAAATTTGTAAAAATATATATATATTTTTCCCAGGTCTTGAGGTGGAGAAGTGCAGTGTCAAGTTTCCAGCATTTGGGGAGGACCATTTTGCTTGTTCATTATAAAGAGCAGATGTGCAAAAGACCATGTATGGAATAGAACAAATTGGGTCAAAAGAATGTTCTTCTTTTCAGGAGCCCTCTCCTGTGATAACAAGCCCACTCCCATGAGCATTCATTCCTAAGCAGGTCCTGGTCACCTCTCTACACTGTCAAGACAGCAATTAAGTTTCAACCTGGCTGTGGATGGGGCATCCAAGCATGCAAATTGTTGGTGAGCACCACTGCCCTATCACTGACCTCTGTCTCAGGGTACTCATCCTGGAAAGCTAGATGGGCTGTCAGGAACCCTATTTTCCTTGCCGACCCCTGGCTCAACTCACCTTGCCCAGAGCGTTGCAGTTGTGATGTCCATGTTGGTCTCCCAGCTGATTGACTGCACACCATGTTGTACCAGGAACAGCTTGACCCACCCACAGCCACCCTGGGACTCCTTTTATGGAGGGAAATGGAAACAGAAGCTAATATGCCCCATGCCGAGGCCATGGCAGGCCATGGCAGAGGGGTTGAGGGTGACCGCCCAAGCTGGCTCTAAAGCTCAGAAACCCTGCTGACCTGCTTACCATTCCCAAGGAGGGTACAAAGCAGCTGGTTACACTGCTATTTTCAGCCCTTAGTCCCATCACCAAGGTAGCTGGTGGCTCTGCAGAGGGAAGAGAGCAAGATCTGGTGTGGGTCTGCTGTTTCTTACTCACCAGGGAAAACAGCTGGGCAGTGGAACATAGCTACCAGATCTTGCATGAGCTCAGGTTTGAGTTTGAGAAAAATGACTCCTCTAGGTACTTAATTTTCCTTCCCTCATTTTTTTGAATAAACTTTTTTAAAAAAATGTGACAAGAAATTCAGATCAGTCACAAGTGCAAAAAAAAAAAAAAATCTCAATTGATCCTATCTTTACAAATGAGTAAATACTATCATAAAAGTAATTATTGATTCTTTATTGGCAGCAATAGAGTTGGGTTGTATAGCCACAATGTAAGAGCAAGTTGATTAATTTTTATGTAATTGGATAAACATTACAATTTTTTAGGGGGGCAGAAAGTAGTATTTATAAAATGATTTAAATTCAGCTTTGTCTGCAAGTCTCTTCTTTGGTGCCTCTCCTGGCTATATCATTCTTTAAAGTGCAAGATGGTTCTTGGGAGAGACATGGTATGGCCATGATTTGGATCTTAAAGAACACCCCAAAAGCTTGCCCCTGGCCTTTGCTTCTATCGAGCCAATGAAACCATCAGGAGGTTGTGCCTAGAGTGTCATCTTCAGATCAGCGTGCCACTGAGTGGGTCTGTCATTCTGGCCCCTTCCTTTCTTGTTTGCTTCTTGGCCATGAAGTGAACAGTTTTGCTGCACCATGAGCTCACAGTATAAGGCGCTACCTGCCCACAGCCCAAAACAATGGAATGGAACCTCCAAACAACAAACCTTTCCTCATTGTAAATTGGTGACCTCAGATATTTGTTACAGTGGCAGAAAGCTGACTAATAGCATACATTAAACAGACAACTGTATGTCAAGGTAATGTAACTGTGAACTGTCAGAAATGTGGTAAAACACATGTTTTCCCTAAAAATTGCTTACAATAGGCGTGGAGTGTTGAAAGGGACAAAAAGAGAAGGACGGTAAGAAAAGAACTTTGAAGACATCCACTTCATTCTGTGTAAAGGAACCTTGTCTCCGTCATGCAGAAGAGTAAACAGTACTTTTTTGCTTTGAATAAAAACACATCTTCCTTAAAAGTTATGGAAAAGTAAGACTCAAAGTGCTGACACTGGATGAGAGAAAGCCAGAGCTAATTTTCTCATACTTCAGGGTCTATCTCCTGTATTTTGAGTGAGACACTCTCCTTTCATGGTTGTCAAAATATGCTAGTTTCTGAGACCCTTTGACAGCCATCTCCAGATTAAAGCTATTTGCAATGACAGTAATTGATTTACCTTTTTTTCTATGTTGACATTGGCACTGTTTGTGTAAAGTCAATGGTAAGTCAGACTGCTGGTGCCTTAACAGAAACCGGGCAAAAGCATTAAATCATGTTCTTCACTGCCTTGTACTTGCTTAGGAAGTAAATACAAAAAGGGAAAGACCAATCCCCCTCAAGGATTTCTTTGATGAAGCAGTAAAAATTAACTTAAAGAGCACAAGCCTTTTTAGTTTCTGTGTAATAAAATGGAAAACCTGCTGTATACAACTGTCTGAAGGAAATGTAGCTGTGTGTTGAGTTGCCAGCTGAACTAGCCCCTTTATTTGTGAACATCATTTTCACCTGAGAGGACAACTAACAAATGATGTCTATTTGGCAAATTTTGTCTTGGCATTTGGCAGGTTAGTTCTCAGAAATAAATAAAAAAGCCTGTCACTTTCAATAAACAATTCAGGGAGAACATCTTGGCAATGATAAAATCTGAACTTTCGAGTAAAAATGTGAGTTCTTGAAAGTTTGTATCTGTCACTGCTAGCTTCAGTTTCCATGTGCTTTTGGAATAAAATTGGCGATGATATTAACTACTGATCATTTGATAGTCTGCTGAAATGTGTCATCAGTTTGTAGCAATAGTTTCCAAATGACCAACAAATAGTGTGACAAAATCACTGGTAAAAGCCATCTAAAATGTAAGACAGAGCAACTGAATTTAGTGCAGCATGGAAAGTTTGCTATGTTTTCATATTTTATTGCAATAAAGGTTTAAGAAATCACCATAATTTTTGGCATTATATAAAAGATTAACCACTATCGTGCGATACACTATTAAACACTCCCATTTCAACTGTTTATCTGTTAGACCAAACTTTTTCACACGCTCTTATCCAATTATGTCAGAAGAAACTGAATGCAGAAACAAGCAGAAGCATTCAGCTCTTTTATTAAAGAAAATGTTAATAAGGTTTACAAACACCTGAAAGAGAATACCTTGCTTAAAATCTAAGATTTGTTTTAATATTTAACATGGCAACTTTCTGATGGTACTGGGGATTGAACCCAGGGCCTCTCTCAAGTTAGACAAAGGTTCTGCCCCTGAGCTCCACTTCTAGCCCCTCATCTACCCTTCTTGGGTATATCCAGTGGCTGGCTGGTCAGTTAACAACCAGGGCCCTGCAGGGAGAGGAAGCAGTTTCGCCGCTGTGTTTGCTGATCTCTGTGGAGTGAATACTCTCATCACCTGGAGCTGGGATGTGTGGCAGCCATATAGAGTCCTCACGGATTCAGAAGTGTTAAGAACCCAGAGAACCACCGCCGGTCTTTATCTGTCACCTCCCCAGTGGCAGCACTCTAGTGGAGGGACACAGAAAGCACACCCATGCTCACACCCCATGTGCTCATCTGCCTCACAGAACACCCCAATCTCTTCTGTTACTTCTGCCAGAGACAAGTCCCTCTTTTGCCATCCTTTCTTAAATGAACTTTGCATCTGAAGGAGCACACTACTGGGATTCTTGGGGCACCAGATAAACACTAGACACCCCATGACACACAGTGAGGGGCAGTGTAGGGCGCGCAGTTAAAATCCTCTCCACCTCCTCCATTTCAGGAGTGGAGAAGAATGGAGACTGTTATGAGGTGATGTTTACATAAACCAAATATTTTATTGTTCCAGAAAGGCCAGATTACAAAATATTTTATACTTCAGATCAGTCCCTCGCCATGCCAAAGGCTCCCAGGGACTCACGTTCCCAAAGCCATGAGGCTGCAGTACATTAAACTGCTATTTTGGCTGATAAAAGCCAGCCCCAAACCAGCAACTTAAAGTGGTTCAAACTCATATAAATTGAGCTGATGGCTATACTTTCTTTTGGCAGCAAGATGTTCCCGTCACATGTCTGTTTATATTATAAACAGATGTCCCAGTGATAAATAGGTCCCACTTGGAAAAAACAGCCTGTGCTGAACTGTGCTGGCAAGCGCTGCTTCTGGACACGTAGGCCAAGTCGTTCCAGGCTGGCTGTGCTGTGCCCAGGTTGCCCTGGACCCAATCCACAATCTCATCACAGGACGACTCTGAGTCTTCGGAGATGTCCAAAGCCAGTTTGCCAGGAAGTAGTAAAGTCTGTCCCACTTGGAAGTCAGAGCAACTTGACCTTTTGAACAGGCCAGAGCTACACGGTGGACTTTGGTGCTCCGGAGCTTCTTCTCTAGATTGAAACCTTTTCCTCCAGGGGAGCACTAGGAATTCTTGCCTGTCTGGCTTTCTCTGTGCCTCTGGGTGTTGTGTCCAGGAAAACTGGGAAGAAAAACAAAACCCAAGCCCTAAAAACAGCTTCTGGCTGAAGACACAGAGCAGAAAGCAGAGCATGCTATCCAGATGGCCCAAGCCATGCCTCGCTCACTCAGGTCCAGGGTTTGACAGCGACCCCTCCCCGCCCAGAGCCCGCTCTGTCCAACACTCTGAACTTTACACGGAGCAGAGATAAAAATAAAGCTTTCATACAAATTACATTTTTTCCCCCAGTGAATTACTTTTGCAGTAAAAATAGCTGCTACATAAATCCCTCCTGATCTCTGAAAAGGAGTCGCGTATTTTCAAAAATAGTATTCTTATTTTAATCACAGAGTAATGTGAAGCCCAGAAAGGAAACGGCTGGCCAGGGCGAGGTGAGCTGTCGGGGAAACCACGGTTAACACCAAAAAATAAAAGACATCTGTGTACAAACTGATTGAAAGGCATGCAGAAAAGTGGAAAACATATGCCATTTGTCAAGAAAAATACTGCTTTATAGCTTTTACTTTACAATTCAAGGAGAAAACAGGGAGGCCAGGCATCCTCCCCACTCCAAGATAATAACATTAAGTTTCTTTTTTTAAAAAGCCCCCAAATGTACAAAGTACTTGCCAGATAATAACCAAGGCAAAACAAAAACAAACAAAAAAACAACAAAAGAGCAAAAATCCAGGGTCGACCCCTGTGGACCTTATTCCTATAGGTATATTATATGAAAATATCACACTTTACAACACTCTTAGGCTGCACTGGCAGATTAAATCTTTGTAAAATGCCACTCGTGTGCTGTTGAAAAATGGAATAAAATAGTGGATGTCTGCATTCTTATTTCAAATAGTTATATAATTATTTTAAATTACAATATACAATTTCTGTTAAATAGAACGGTATGAGGATTCTAATAGCAATAATAAGATTACAATAATATGTACAAACTTCTGAAATGGCATCTCTGGTTTCCTTCCCTCCCCCCGCATCCCTCTCCGACAGAGACGGTTTGCGCGTTTATTGCTCCTCCTTACAAAAGTCCAAAATCCGTTAGTGAAGGGTTGTCTGTCTGTGACACGCTCCCTCCTCGGAGACTCTCAAGCAGTCAGAACCACCCTGCCGTGTGGCACGGCGTGGCCTGGGCAGATGCAGGCCGGCTTCTGGAGCCCTCAAGACCGCTGCCACACAACAGTGGCACCGCCCGCCTGCAGACTCCAGAGTCGAGAAGCAGAGTCTGTTGCCGCGAGGGGCACGGCCTCGACAGAGGCACGCTCTGGATGAAAAAAGGCCACTGCTTCTCGGCAACTTTCCGGGACGCCTTTCAGGGGTCCTTGAAGCAGCCGGTCTGGACGGGCTTCCCACTCAGGGTCCCCCGGGCCTAGGGTGGGCTCAGGGAAGTCCAGGGACCTCAGTCTTCCGTGTCGGGTTGGACTCCCAGGATGGCATGGAGCTCCTCCGGTGTGAACCCCAGCAAGTTCTGCAGGTCGCAGACGAAGCGGTACACGTAGCGCTTGCCCGATGTCTTGTGGATGATGTTCTTGTCGTAATAGTAGCGTAAGCCCCGGCTAAGCTTCTCGTAGTTCATCTTGGGCTTATTTTTCCTCTTTCCCCACCGGCGGGCCACCTTTAGGGGACACAAAAGAAGAGTGAAATTCATCACACCAACAGCAAAGGGCCCCCAGTTGTGACCTGTGCACCCTAAAGTGCATGAGTCCCACCACAGAAGGCCTGGGGGGCTCTGTTGGTCTTCTAATACACAAGGGACACAGGGTCCTTCCTTGGCTATTTCTCTGCACAGTGAGGCCCCAACTTCCTGGCCTAGCTCTATCTCAGCAAAGCCTTCTGGGCTCTGAGAGTTTAGAGGCAGGAAGCTCTGAGGTGGGGTCAGGCTGGTGCCACCCACCTCCATGTTCCTGTTCTAACCACTGAAGTCATCAGCTGCTGAGAAGCATTCTGAGCCCTATCACACACTCATTCCCCAGTGTTGGGACAAAGGAGGTAACCAATCATGCTCCTCAAGGCCAGGAACCAAGGGCTCCTTTGGCAGCATCCTGGCAGGGCTGAGGTCACTTCTGTCCCTGGCTTCTTGTGATTCAACCCTCTAAGCCACTGGGGGCCACTGCAAGACTCAACTGCCCCAGTGACAAGGACAGATTTGCTAGGGAAGGCACTTTCAGATGGCCATGGGAGGACCTTGGCTCATAGCTGCCTACTGACCAGACACAGACCAAGAAGGGGAGTCTGCACAAGGTCCACGGACAGAGGGGATCAAGAGGTCCCACAGCCACCAACCATGCAACCCATCCTATCTCCTGGTTCTAGTGAATGGCATCTGAACCCACGGTGACAAATAGGGCATGGGCCATACCTCATCAGGGTCAGCAAGCTTAAACTCCCATCCATCTCCTGTCCAGCTAATGAACGACTGGCAAGACTTGTCGGAGAGTAATTCCAGGAGAAACTGCCACAGCTGGATGGGTCCACTTCCTAGAAGGGGGAGAGGGACATGATGACATATTTCCATGGCTTCCAGACAAAAAGGTTCAGACCACCCTAGTGACATGAGCAGACTTGGCACGCAGAGCCAACTCGGAGCGAGCGCGGTTGCTGAAGACAGAAGGGAGGGGCAGTCTAAACACTTCCGTGGGATGAGGCGGACCCTGAGGGCTGGGGACAGCCCCTGAGGATGAGGCAGAGCCTGAGCAGGAATCCTCGAGCCTACTGCTGCACCAGATGTTCTTCCCTGGATTCTGGCTGGGCCGCCAGCTCTTGACACTGCTGTTCCTCATCCTGAGTTTGTTTCCTCACAGAAAAGCCTTGAAGGTTTACATCTAGAAAGTCCCAAAGGAGGGAGAGAATGGGACAGAGGTACTGGGTCTTAGAACGCTGCAGTGTGGGCAAACTGCTCCATGTGTGTGGGACATGGTTTATTCAACACTGATTGCCACACCACCTGTCCGCCTTTTTCCTGAATTACTACTTAGAATCACATTCTCAGGAGGAATATTGTCCTGGACACCTGCTCATCAGTGTGAGGAACAGAAACACCCTGATCTTCTGATCCAACGTCCAGCTTCTTTCCACCAAAGAGCTACTTCCCAAAATGCTTTGGGATAGCCCAGGATGGTGGTGTATGGCTCCATTCCCAGCACTCTGGGGGGCAGAGGCAGGAGGGATGCAAGCTAAAAGCCAGCCTGGGCAGTTAAGTGACTCAGAGAGACCCTGCCTCAAAATAAACAGGAAAATGGCTGGGGATGTAGCTCAGGGCAAAGTCCTGTGTTCAGTCTCCACACACAAAGGTTTCATGTGCGTCTGGAACCAGACACAGCTTGGTAACCCATGCATCCCCTGAGAGCTGTCTGAGGTGGTTTTCCCATCTGAAGAATGGGCTCACGGTCGGATCATGGGTCCCAGACCCAGGTAACTATAGGAGCTGGCAGCCAACAAATGGTAATTAACTTTCCTATTAAAATGGAAAACACCAACGCTATGGCTCTTTATTTTCTTACCAGGCCCAGAACTCCTGGGTATGAGAAGTACTGGGGGTTCATGTATTCTTTACTTTTAACACATTTAAGTAGCTGTTTGTTTTCAATGATTAAAATGTGTGCCCACATATCCTCATTTTCATCTACGGTACTGTGTATTTGTAGGTAGACTTTTTGAAAAAAATCTGTGGTGGCTCTATATGGGCAAACTATGAAAACAAAAGCACATTTAAGGACACAAAAGGCATTTCATATTTCTGCTCTAGTACTATTTGGTTCCAAGGACAGTTTTAGTATTTGTCCTCCCCTGCCTAGAATAGCTCTCACCCTAACCTGAGAGGCCATAGGTAAACAGTGCCAGGGACCTGGGCTGGTCTGGCTGCCCCTCCCGGGCGAGTTTACATTCCTGGAGCGCCTGCAGTGGTGAGTCAGGCGAAGACTCTGCAGCCGCCCACCCCCTTTTCCTCTCCCTCCTCCTCCTGGTCTTCCACCTCTTCCCCCAGCACTGCAGGTGGAAAGCCAGGCAGCTGGTTGTATCCACCCCTCATCCAAGCTCTGGGTACAGGCCATTCCAGCTAGGTGGCTTTGCCACAATCCAGGAACACCACGCGCCAGGCAAAAGCAGCTGCGGGGTGTCAACATGACATACTTTGCCGAGACACACGGGGCGCGCAAAGTGACTGAGGGGCTGTCACACACACCTGTGAAGCCGGCCAGCACCGCTGCAGGGATGACGGGTTTGCCTTGCTCCACTGGGTCACTGCGCTCCTGGATGTAGTCCTTGAAGGACATGGTTGGTTTGCCAAGGCACAGGGACTGGCTGCAGTCGTCCTCGAAGCTCTCGAAGGAAGGCACGCGCTGCACGTCCAGCAGGGATGACTGGCTGTTCCACGAGCGCAGCAGCGAGTCTGAGCTCTCAAAGCTGTCCCCCCCGTTCTCAGGCGAGTCGTGGTCTTTGGGCTTTCCTGGAAGGACAGGGCAGCACATGCAGTGACTCCCGAGGGATGCGGGAAGGGTCCAGAGCCAGGAAGTAATCATCCAGGCTGGTCCTCAGCACAACCACCCCTGGTCTGGCCAGTCACACACTCTCCCCATGTAGAATCAATAGACCCCTCAAGAGGTTCTTCAGCTCCTGTGCCTAGGCCTTGGGACAAATATACAAATCACAACTTCTTTCAACAGAAGAATGGATAGGATGTGTTCTCAACAGTGGAATATTACACTGCAATGATGAAACAGATGGCCATGACGTGCACAGGGCTCAGATATAATGAAAGACAAATGCGAAAGAAGGTATCTTAGATGATTTCATTTCTATGAAGTTTAAGAACAGTAAAAAATAATCCATGATGATAAAATGTCAATGGTTCCCTTTTTGGGTGACAATGCAAGAGGCTTGGGAAAGACATAAAGCAATTTTCTGGGTGCTAAAACTTTTCTGTCTCCATTTTGATGGTAGTCACAAAGGTGTCAAAACACACACAAAGGACTGGGGAGATGGCTGTGGCATAAGTGCCTGCCTGGCAAGCTCAAGGTTCTGAGTTTGATCTCCAGTACAAAAAAAAAAAAAAAAAAAAACAAACCAAAAACTTAGGAAAAACAAAACAAAAAACCATGTGCAAGTCCATCTAATTGTGTAGGCTGAGATTTGTGCACTGTGCATATTTTAAGTCCCCTTAAAAACAAGTCTGTCATGTCGATAGGTCTGCATGCAATTTCCCACTGGGCAAGGAGTTCAGCTGCAAGAGCAGGGACTGTGTCTAGCTTACTGGATGCCTGCACTATCTGGACCAGCGCCTGAAATTTGCCAGCAGAAGATGCTTGCTGGAAGCTCACTTAGCCCAAGGACCCTGCCCGGATGCTTTTACTCAAGAGCCTGCATTTCAGGATCCACCCCACCACATTGCTGAAAGATAGCCCTCTTCTTACCAGAACTGTTGGTGAGCAAATTCAAGTTGCTGCTGGGGAAGTCCTGGCCAACAGAACAGTAGCTGACGCTAACGGTGTTGAGTCGGGACTTGGGAAACATCTGAAAGTCCTGTTCGGAGCTCAGCACCCTGGGTGCCACAGAAGATGGACATATGCTGTCAAGGAGGCTGCCCTTGGGGTAGCTCTGGGTCTGCATTCCATATGCAGCCTGCTCCACACCAAAACCTAGGGCAAAGAGATTGCATAGTGTTGTTGTTAAGCCAGGGTGGCAGGGACAATGAGCTGCATAGCAGGTCCTGAGCAGGGCCCACAAGCGACCACCCATACCTGATCCCAGGGTGGCAGCCCCAACTCCCAAGTGCGGAGCACACTGCTGACCACTTTCCACACACTGTTTGCCACCTCTGTGTGTCATGCTATACTCTGGTGACAGCATCCACCAGCTCTCTACTTGGCTTCCTACTCCACAAACCGCCCAGCCCAGCATTGAGCCAAGCAGAGATAATGACAGCCACTTACGCAATGTGAAATTTTCTAATAGTGACACTTAAAAAGCAAGAAACACACTAATTGTTCATCTTCATTGACCTAATGTGTCAAGTATCACTTCAAGATGTAAACACTATTTGTAAATCACCAAGGAGGTGTTTTGAAATCTGTGTTTCATACTAAGACTTCCAGATCTGTGAGTTTTATATTCCCTATACATCTCAAAGAGGAGCAACCCTATTTTTGCAGCTTGGCACCCACATGTGGCCACCATCTGGGAGACAGGGCAGGTCTAGACTGTCCCTGGGAAGGTTCCAGCAGAGGCCAGGCACCTACCAAACTCACCTAAGGTGTTGTTGTTAATCCACTGGGGAACTGAGTTGAGGTGTGCGTTTTCTTCATACTGATCTTCTGTCTTTTCTTGGTTTTCTGAAAAACAAACACAGGAGGCCTAAGACATCAAATTCAAGTCAAAGCTCCACAGGGAAGATGCTACTGCCCAGACTCTTGCCATATGGGTAACCTTGAGGGGCTATGCAGCATGATTCTCATTTCATCCGATGGTGTTGTGTGGGACTATATATTTTTTCATAACTAGAGTCTCCCAAAATCAATGAAATCTTTGGCAAAGTTCAATTTTCTGCTGTCAAACTGGAAAGATCCAGACCAAGTATTTCATTCATTCTTATTGTATTAAAAAATAGTTAAAACAGTTATGAAGAAACATCTGTCCAGGGGCTGGGGCCATAGGATTAATAAAGTGACTTGTTTCTGATCCGTGAGGATTCTGGTACGCAGCTTCGAGCCTGAATGTTTGCCCATGGTGAGGGGACCTGTGTGCCCATGAACTTTGAAAGATAGAGGTTTACATTTACTAGGAACACGATCACACATACACACACACACACACACACTCATAAACCCAAACACACGCAAAACCATGAACTGGGGTAATAATAATACAAGCTAAGACTGGCCAAATGAGCAGGTTCGCTGGCAACTTTCCAGTTAAGACCTGTCCAAGTTCATAGAACACTGGGGATCTTTAAGAGTAAGATTTCCATGCCCTGAGAAATCAGAACTAAAAGGTGCTGGTGATTCAAGTCCAGGTCTACTTGAGATTCTGAGTCTATGGCAGATGTTGGAACACAATGTGCTTAAGCACAGTAAGTCAGGAATTTTACCTCCAATTCAACAGAGGTGCTTACTTTTCTTAGAACATTTAATTGAAACAATCCCTTCTCTAATTTCTTTTAAAACTCAAACATATCCTAAACATTCTCCTAAACATTCCAGTCCTAAATCAAGACTGTCTGTATTTGGTGAGATCTGTGTCGATGGGTTGTTGGTTTCCATGTAAGAGCCCAGTGGGTAAACAGGTATCAATTACTTCCCTGTTTAAATAGCTAGCACTCTACTCTTCCCCACTAAAATTCTCTGTTGGATTCCTTTAGGTCTTAGTAGAACTCAAGAGTTTATCTGCAAAAGACTCCCTTTCATTAAAGCTGACTTATCTCTTTTGGCTGCGTCGGATGAGCTCCTCACTCACAGGAATTCTTGCTGCCTGCCCTACATACCCAGGCCACTTGGGCCACCACAACAGGTCGCCGGCAGCAGCAAACCATTCAGTGACTCAGGCTCCTGCCTCGAGCTGTGCCCAATGCCACCGACACAGGGCGCACACTCACCTCCAGGCAAAGAGCACCTCATCATCACCACCGCGTACTGACTCAAATGGGGCGTTCAGGGCCACCCCAAGGCTGAAGAAGGCCCATGTCCCCAGTGTCGTCCCCCATGGTGCCGGAGCCAGGCACCCAGCACTACCTTTGATCATCTGCTCCAGATGCTCCCAGAGGATGTCGCCCACGAAGTCAGGCGCCAGCTCCAGGAAACGCTCCTTGCCGAGGTTGCACAGAACCTGGCCGTTCATGCCGAACCGCTGCAGGTTCACGTCCACCAGGCTGAATTCGTTGGTGGCCCACAGAAGCCACTGGCACACTTGCTGCTCATCCCATAGCCAGGGGTCTGCCAGGAAGGAAGAAGAGAGGGCCCGTGGGTGAAGGCGAGGAGAGGCAGGAGACCGGAGCACCACCCCGACAAGGCCCAATTTAACATGCTGGCTGAAGGGGGCAGTGAACTCAGCTGACACGCAGACTGGCTTGGGGTTCTGCATGACGTTCTCTTTATAATTGCTAAACAGCAGCACTGACACCAGGTCCAGATCCAACCCGAAGTCAAACCCCCAGTCCAACCCGGGCAGGAAGCCAGCACTTACTCTTAGGGATGCCGAGCCTCCGCCGCTCCTTCTGGAAACCGCTGAAGGTGGCTTTTAAGGCCTGGCTCATCACAGCCTTGCTGCAGGGGGTCAGCAGAGGCAGCTCACAGTTGGCAGCGTCTGGAAATAAACCAGGGGACAGGAGTAAGTCAAGGGACAGCAGTGATGGGCACTTTTGAGAGAAAGCTTAGCTTGCAGTCAAGAATGATTCTGACCTCAAATCTTAACATAATTTTTTTCTTTTCTTTTTGTTTGTCTGAGACAGATTCTTGCTATGTAGTTCAGGCTGGCCTTGAATTCAACTTCTGAGTGCTGAGATTACAGGTGTGCACCTTCCTGCCTAGCAACATGATTTCTTAAGAGTAGAAATACAGGGCTGCGGATGTAGCTCAGCGGCAGAGCACTTGCCTGGGATGTGAGAGGCCCTGGGCTAGGTCCCCAGCGCCTCAATAAAACAACACGCATTTACAACATATAAAGACATAAACAAAATTGTTTTAGTCAGGACTGAGAAATCATGCGATGTTTCAGAACTACCTATGTGGATAGAATCTGCAATGAAATCCAAGCTTATTCTATTTTGTAGAGCTTCAGAAAGCAGAGATGTACAGGTAAAATTTTTAACTACTGCCTATTTTAGAATTTTAGACCAGAACGCAAATTGCGGCTTTTGCTCAAACAGCTTAAAAAGGATTGCCAATGGGAAATTTGGAAGTTATGTCTATTAAATAAGCTGTGGGCAAAGGGACCCAGACATCATACCCGAAGCTCTGCAAAGTAGCTGCTCTTTCAAGTTTTCGGAGAAACAATTTTCTCTGGCTGCATTCAGAAATTTGAAAAATGAGACACGATTGCTCACCCGGCATTACACTTATGCAAGCCCAGGTATTTTGATTAATGCTCTTGGCTGTATTTTTTTCTAGCACCTACTTCATATGGCAAAGCAATCTCTGAAATGTTTCCAACCAAAAACTCTACCAAACTGCAGAGACATTATCTAACACGCTCTTCCCTTGAAAAAGAATAATGACCTTAAGAGAGAACTGTAGACAGAGATAAAGATGGGTAAGAATATGTTGGCTCAAAACTGAGGGAGATGATTTCATATATAGGAACCCAGAATGGAAAGCCGGCGTCCAGGGTTTTAAGTCTGTTTGGCAGAGTACACCAGGGAAGGGAGGACATCATTATCTGGTGCTGAAAACACCCCTAAGGAGCAGCTCAGGGGCTCCCCTGCAGTGCAGAATTGGATCTCATGGGGTGCCGTTTGGCACACGGGAGTAAAGACATCAGAATTGCTAAGTCTACTCAAAGACCAAGGGCCTTTGCGCCCTTTTCATAGCGAGGATTCAGCGTGTGGACATCCCTTGCTTAGGAACCTGGTCTCTTTATTAACTGAACTACTTAGGGAAACTGGGCACCGTTCATCAAGGCTGGGGAACAAATTACCATGAGAAATGGAATCCAAGCCTGTTGGCACTTCTTGGAGCGTTTGCTCTTCATTTAGAGAGGGGAAAATAGCAAACAGAGACCCATCAAAGGTGTCAAAGGCTGGCTGGCGCTGCAGAAACAGAAGGAAAACGAGAAACAATAAGGAACTGATTTAATCACCTATTTTAAAAGTGGGTAATCTCACGACACACCCTGACTGAGCTGGCAACTATAAAGCAGCACAGTATTCACCACCAGTATTGGAAACAGACTTCCTAAGAAGGTCGAAGTGACCCACACGATTCCATTGTTCTCTGAATTATTTAACCTCACAGGGTCAGAATGACTGGGAATTTCAGTGGCCTGATCAACTTAATAAATTAAATAAATCTGAAAAATAACAGAATCTTAGCACCATACTGAGAGGAAGCTTGGAATCCCCTGTTGCAAATACCTGCTATTCTAATTCACAGGAGAAATATTTAATCAGGCTGGGTATAGGGAACTACTAATCTGCGACAGGTACAGTTGGTGTGACACAGTAAAGCAAAAGGCAAAGTACTGAACACAAATCAAAACTCCAAAGTGAAAAGCCTTTCTTTTGGAAGCATTTGCTTTGAAATATTTACCATGAAACAATTTAAGTGAAACTGGGGACATTCTTCCTTATCCATTCCAATGGTTTAGAAAACATTTTAATATGTGAAAAAATTCCTTGAGTTTTCACTTTATATAAATAAAGGGTATTACAAGGAACCCCTCCATCTATTCACCAAGAGCAATGATTTCTAAAGGAAACAGGTTTAAAGTTAAACTTTCTACAGTTGAAGAGAAACACACAGCACAAAGATGAAACTGCCGATGGCTGCTAGTCTCATATAATATTTGTGGGGAAAAAAAACAGCCTTCTGTGGAAGACACATTGCTAAAACAGAACGTGTTCATTCATTATTGCTTCACTTGTGGAGGAAAAACAACGATGGTTCCATTTTTCCAACATAATGTGGAAATCCCATGTTATGTGTAATACAATGACCCATCTGTTGAGTCATCAATTTAAAAATGTGCAACACATTTACAAATAAAATCAGTGTGCTTTCTTTTAGAAACGCAGAACAGTGAATGACGCATTATGAAAGAGAGGCCGCAGAAGCTGGGGCCCAGCCCAGCCCTGTCCTAATGCCTGCGCTCTATCTAAGGAGGAAAACCTAACCAACGCAGGGCAATATGCTCATGCAGGCCTATACTCTTATCACAGGGCTTGGTTTGGCAAAACATCCAGTAGATGTTAAAAATTCCCACTAGTGCTGCCCACACAACCAAGCGCCTTTCCGGATTTCAAGTTCTTTTTTTAAAATCAGGAAGCCAAACAACAATACAAACCCCTGTTTCCTATTTCAACGCATAAAATTTTGGCGATGACTGTTTCTTCTTCGAATCCAGGCATCACAAGAGCCATCATCAAATTCTTCTAATTAACAGAAGGATTTTCTTTGGGGTAAGGTTTCAACATAATAGTCCTAATTTCTTAGGCCATTAACCACTTGATCAAATCAAAGCAGAAAACTCACTGAAGTTTGCTGATCTCAGAATAAAAATATACTTGTGGCCAATTTTGGTGTGTGTATGTGGGGGGCTATTATCAAAAAAATAGCTTCAATAAGGACTGATTAAGAGGAAAAGGTGGAGGAGATCCAGCACCAGAAAGTCACATCCAAGCTAAGTTTTAAGGAGAATGATCCTAAATTACTTCTGCTGGAACAACACTCTGACCACACAACTCTCAAAAACTATCAGAGTCTGCTGTCACATCTGCAGAAAGCAAATAGGAAATCACCAGTGTGTGTGCGGGAAGAATGTTTCTGAAAGGAATTATGACAGAAGCGACAGGAGATGTGTTAGGCAGTGCAGATCCGGCTCTTTCATCTTTCATCCAGTTTCTTGGTCTACATAAACAGGCCTGCTGTTCTCTATGAGGTTAGGAAAGGCTCCTTAAACCCCACAGGTGTCACTTAGCCCCTTTGAGAGCGGGCAGCAGCTTCTTTCAAGCACTTGCATTTCACTTCATCTGTGGCCTTCTCTATCTACAAAATCTCAAACTGGACAGAAAGGCCATAGAAACAGCCCCTCCAGCTATTTCACTGATAATCACAAGATCTGTCTTTTCATTTGGATAGAGTCAGACATAAAAGGCTTCATTATTTCTGAATTAAATGGTTTCCTATCTTGAAAGACATGTAGAACCTACATCAAGATATCCATTATACAGACCAGAAAACTGAGGCCCAGAGAAAGTAAGCACAGTCCTGAGTCACATGGCCAGGAAATTAAAAGGCGGGGGCGAAATCAATTTCCTGGGACCCCACTCAATATTTTTCCTGCAGAGATGGAGTATTTCCAATTTGTAAAAAAAGAAAAAGAGAAAAGATTCACTCACTTACCTTGAGTGTCCCTCGAAAACCATTAGCCACAGGAGCTACCTGGTCCATGTTCTTCAGTCCAAAATCATTCATCTTGAAAGAGAAGAGGAAGTCCAGTGTCAGAGAGGCAATAAGTTAGTCATAAGCATATTTTCAACAAGTCCCCAATAATGGCTGGATGGGAGTTCGACAGATGACAGGTCATCACAGCCAGATGCTGGAATGCGTTTCTAAAAGGATTTTTTCAGGGATTTGAGGAAAGAAGAGCTCAAGCACAACAGGGATGAGCTATTTAGGTATTTAAATAATAATGCTGATACACCACCAAATTTCAATTTGATAGGAGACTCCAGATTAAACCACTGCTTGCTTTCTGGCTGGCCAGTCAGAAACCCCCTCCCTGGGTCAGAAGGTGAGGGTGTCCTGCTTTCCATTAGTTTCCGCAGCATGGCAGCCAAGGTAAGGGCTTGGGGACACAAACAGGGCAGTGGGCCACCTCAAGCCTGCACAGGACACGCTGTGCTCCACCTAGGATCAGATCCAGGCAAGCCTGCCCTGCCAGGAGAGGTCCCAGAATGTCCTCCTCTTCTCTCTTTCCCTCTAACAGGCAAGAAAGCACACTCAGAAGAGGGGCAGTGAGTGGGAGACCTTACGACCAAACTCCTCTTATGAGTTTGTGATCTTTGGTTCTGTGTGTTGCTTGGCCGTGCGTTTCTTCAAGAGCAAGTAATTCCAAGCACAAATTCGCCCACTGGGTTTCAACAGTCGAGGCTTACACAGAGCTGTGCAGACCAATATGATGGCTGCCAGGCACTGAGAAACTGGCTGTGCTCTGAGAGCAGGACACTCATGAGATACCCAGGCTTTGGCAGAAAAATGGAAAACTGACTCAATTATGTGTTTCTGCACTGCATGCTTACATAACAGTTTGAATACAGCAGGTTAACCAAAATCAATTTCACCTGTCGTGCTATTTTTAACATGCTTGGTAGAAAATTTAAAAGCATACATGTGGCATGCAGTCAGATACTGCTGTACAGGACCGAACAGTTCTTGGGGCCCTAATCTGTACCTGTTCAGTCATGCAAATTGAGCAGGCAGAAAGGCACTGCCATAATACTGCCAGATGGCTAAATAAAACCATTGAGGAACTAACACTCCACAAATGAGCAGGGCAAGCACTGTGAAGGTAGCTTTTACCTTGAGCCCTCAGTGCAGCTTGGGGTTCTCCAAAGTGCCCACCTTCCCTCTTCTCTGGGTGCACCCACCTGTCACAGCCCAGAACCCAACCCTAATCACTGTGCAGTTGATGGGGCACACTGGAGACAGCAAACAGCACAGTCCATGAAAACAATGTATTTTGTGTTTGTGTTTCCCTATCTTCTCTTTATGGTCAGCATTCATAGCCAAACCACTGCCTTAAAGACCCAACCCCTAACCCAACACACACACACACACACACACACACACACACACACACACACACACTTGAATGAAACAAGACAGGGCAGCAAGAATCCTAGAGAAGGCTGGAAAGGCTCAGAGTTGCAGGTATGCTTACCGTGGCCCCAGGCTGAGGAGTGTTAAGTCACAGTCTTATTCCAGGGAGAGGAAGGGACGTCCTGGCTCTCAAGTGGCAACACTGGCCACTCAAAATCTCCATTTGTTACATTATGCCCCCACAACCATACGGGAATCAATATTTATTGTCAAGGAAGGCTGCCAGGACTCTACGCCTGGTCACCAAGGGCCAAGCCGTGTGCTGAGGGACCTTAAGTCCCTATTGCCTAGAACCTCCTGCATTCCTGAGATGGGGATGCCACAGCACCCTAACATGAGGCCACTGAGGTCAGCACCTGGGTGGAGGTGACGGTACAGCTCCAGACTACCCCACATCCTGACACAGGGCACACGAGTATTATTAAGAATACTGAAGGCCAAGTCCTTCACTACCACGTGAAAGTCTATGTTATCTACCCAGGTGAAGTCAGTCCAGTCACCTGTTGATTAAACAAATAAGCCTCAAACAGAAAAACTCAATAGGACACACAAATTAAAACACACACACACACACACACACACCCCACCACCACCAACAAAAACAGCGAAAACAACAGCACAGACACCAGGAAGGTTGGAATCATCCATCCAGAGCTTGATGGGGTGGCACTTTTTGGTCACTTAGTTTGTCAGATGCTTGTCGACTTAATTCTATGTTTTTTTAGCATCTGAGATGGAAGGCAAAGATGGGAGAGCTTTCCCGCTTTTGTGTACAAATAGAGAGAAGGCGGCATACCACTCCCACATAACGAGCTGTAATTACCAACTACACAACAGAATTCTTTTGTTGTGGAGCTATTAATGAGTTTTGTACAACCCATGTAGAATTAAAGAGCTCTACTAAATGGTTTCAGGCAGACACACAAATCATCAAATTTAAGTTCACTTAATTCTACTCTACTGGGCTCATTAACTAGGTGAACTGGTCAAGTTTTTTCACACAAGTCGATTTCAAGTTTGGGTTCTTTTGTGCTATAGGACTAATCTTTGCTTTTGAGCAGAACGACAAGAAAAAAAAAATGGCAGAAATGTAAGCAACTGAGAATGCTGCATTTTAAAACAAGGAAAATTTGCCTGACAACAATATTCTTATTGGAACAAGAAATCCCTTATGTAAGATCAGAGCACAGGTTTGTTTGTAGGTAAATTTGGGGAAAAAAAAATCTAAACCATGACACACTTTTGAAGGTTGGCTTGCTCGTCGTCTTGAAAGCCATCAGTTTAGAAAGATGAGTGACTAATCCCAGAAAAGGGGGGTTGATTGTCTTCCCCTGGGTCGCACACGATATTACTCGCAATTTTAATAAAGCTTAATGTGGAGATTTCTCCCACGATCGGCAGATAAGAGAGGGCGCTTCCATTGTGCAGAACAAACGCTATCTCTTCCCCGGTGAATTAACATAAATTACTCTAATTTCCAAGAATGCTCGCTTCTTTACTTTGTAAATAAGCAGCAATTCAACTATTTCAGACTACCCTAAAAATCCAGTACCAGCTAACCTAAGTCTCATGTGCTTAAAATTAAAAGGTGAAAGATTTACACGATCTGAAGAGAAACTAGAGTATATGTACTTAAAATTAAAAAATAAAAAAACAAGAAATTTAAAATAAAAACCCAAACACACAAAGGCAAATGGTCAAATTTTCCTTTCATTTAAATGCTCTAAAGAGAAAGAATGTAAGGGCCGCGGAGTGCAGGCACCCGGCTCTGAAGGTGCCCCGTGCCCAGAGGCCCCTGCCGGACCGGGATGTGGCCAAGCAGGTGACAGAGGACCTGCAGTCTCCCAGGCGCCTTTCCAGCAAGTCACCCCAACCCAGGGCCACCTCGGACACCCTCTCGTGACTCTCTGTAGTGAAATTAGTCCTCTAGGGCGCGCCCTGGGACCCCCACCAGGCCCGCGATTCTTTCCAAAAAACAAAAGCGCCCCCACACCGCCCGCGTCCGGCCACCCGCGCAGCACAGCCCCACGCGTGATCGAGACCGCCACCCCCAGGGCCACCAGGAAAGAGGCCCAAGCGGAGATCACACGCGCGACCCGAGTTCCCGGGGCGATCCACGGCCTCTGATCCCGGCTGCCGTGGGATCGCGCCCAGGGATCGGCCCTGGAGCGCCGCGCCCGCCCGCTGGGGGTCCCCGCCAGCGCGCACTCTCCTGGCGGCTCTTACCTCGCCGCGGGGCAAGGCCGGCGGCCAGCGGTGGAGCTTGGGTTGTGTTCTCGGTAGCGCAGCGGGAGGCGAGCACGGGCGAGGATCGGGATCGGGGATCGAGGCCGGGGCTGGGCGCAGATTCGCTGGGCCACTCCGCCCTCGGCGCCGCGGTGGAGGAAGTAATCAGCCCGGCCCCTTCGCGGCGCTCTCTTCAGAAGCGGGGTAGGGCCGGGAGGCGACGCGGGGAGGAGGAGAGAGACGGGCAGGGGAGGGGCGAGGGGCGGGGAGCGGAGGAGGAGCGGCGCCCGGCGCGCAGGGGCGAGGCGCGGGCTGTGGGACTGCGGGGGCGGCCGTTTCAGCGCCGGGGCGGGGAGGAAGCGGGACCTTCCGGCCCACCCGGCCCCGGGCCTTGTCCCGGCTCTGTCCCTGGGCTGTCTGTGCCTGCTCCCGGGGCCTGGGAACGCGGAGCCTCCAGGTCGGCCGGACGCTTGTTCGATTCCACAGGAACTAGGCCTGTGATTCCTGGAGCTCAAGGGAAGCAGGGTTTGGGCCTCCAGGTGTCATTGGATTTCTAGTCCTGCTGTCGTGCAAAGGACCTAGAGCTGAGGTCAGGAAAAGTGCAGAATGACCACTGCAGGGAGCCCGCCAAGTCTAGCCAGGGAGGCCAAGCTGCCTGCCCTGGTAGCCCTTTGCCACGGCTCCAAGTGCGTGGCGCCCCCTAGAGCTGAGTGCCCGCGAGGCGTCATCCTGATTCCACAAGGCCTTGGCTTTCCCACTTTCCACAGGAGGGAAGTGAACCGCGCCATAAGTAACCCAACAGGTCCTCTAAATGGCCAACTCAGGAATAAAACCCGAGTTCAGCTACTTTGGTCAGAAGGACCAGCCATGCAGTGGTTTCTTCCCGTGTTTTATTAGAAGGTGCTTGAGTCTGCGGCTGGAAACTAGTGCTTTTCCTATTTAGACTCCTCACAGGCTTAATATTAAGCAAGAGAGTTTAGATTTCTCACGTGGACATGAAGCAGAACAACCTTACATAGGCAAGGCCACGGGACCGAAGGTTGGTACATTCAGGAGCTGCTATACTGGGCAGGGGGAGAAGGGCTCAGTTTCTCTGGTACCTAGAGTTCCCGGTTTCCATAGCAACCCGGGATCAGCGCTTATCGTTGGTTGATTGAGGTCCTGTTGCACTTCCATGTTTCTCCCGTGGGAGGGTGTCCAGGTGTCAGGTGCATGGGTCAAGGCAGCGTCTACACAGCTAAAACAACCAAGCCCTAAAGGAAATGCTATTTTTTGGAGGAGAGTGAATCAATTCTGAAAGCTTCTCAGTGTATACTCAGGCCTTGATCAGAGAACCCAGAAAGGTCAAGAAGGAGCTCCATAAATGGAATAGAGATCCATAGTATGTTGCCATGGTGATGTGAAAGAAGTGTATGTATGCCGGTTTTTCTTTTCTTTCTTTCTTTTTTTTTTTTTTTTTTTTTTTTTTTTTTTTGCCATAGCAGAAAATCCTGACTCTTCAGGAGTGCAGTTCCAGTTATCAGAGGATATCTCCCACAGGGCATTCGTGGACGTGGCAGTCCCCTGAAGCACAGATGTGTGGAGCTGAAGTGCTTGTCCATCCCACCTGGTCTTGAGCCCATGAACTCCCAAGGGGCTCCCTGAATCAGGACATCTTTCTCTTTGCAGGGCTGGCCCAAGCTGAAGTCTAGAAGTGGCACTTTATATACCGGGCTGTTTGTAGCATATATGAGTAGAAAGCTTTGGAAGGAAGGAGCCCACGGGTGGGTAAACTGCACAGGCCCTCTGCCTGCTAGCCTCGGCCTCCCCTGCAGAGTCAGTCAGGCTGCTTGTGGGCACCATGTCATCAGACAGTTTATAGAGAAACTATCAGCAGGGTTGCAGGTTACAACTACAGTGATTACATTTCTCTTTCTAACCTCTCCTTTGAGCCTATTGTATGAAAAACCCTATAATATCATGTACATGAAAAAAAAATCCTTACCCTCTTGGTTCTGATTGTGTGAAACTGTTTAAAAAGACAGTAGCACCAAGCGTAGAGGTCAGAGGTTCTGGCAACCTGCTCATCCAGGTGATCCAGAAGCCTAGATCTAGACCCCACCTTCGTTTCACTGCCCCTGTCTCTTCCTATGAGGCCTTGGCTAATCCCAGGGACCCCTGACTAGGGTCTTGGGCCAGGCCTGATAGCCCTCTGCCTAGGGCAGCTGCCAGCCCAAGATACCATGGCAGATGCTGCTTCTTGGGCTGTTTCTGGACTCCTTACAGTTTTTCCTACCTATTATTAGTTGGTTTCCTAGTTACTTTGCTGAATTTAAGCCTAGCCAGGTCAAAGCCTGTGATTACTCATTGACTATTATAGTGCCATTCACGGGGAACACAGGGCTGGACAGTAAATTAAACCTAATAAAAATGCAGCCCTTCAATGTGGGGATCAAAAGTCGATGTCAAGAGGAAATTGAAAGTGGGAAGGAACAGTGGGTAAAGGGATGGGTGCCCTGTAGCAACTAAGCACGAGGGCAGGGTGAGTCTCCCCCACCAACTTGGAGAGGAGAGTCATTAACCAACAGCCAGAGAGTGAAGTGCAGACAGAGGACTTTAGCAGCCATAATTATAAAAAAATAATTAACTTACAAAGCCATCCTTTAATGAAAAATAACACAATTAAGTTTCCTTACAGGCTTCTCTGTATTTTCCTTGCGATCCAGATCAATAGTCAACACAGTCCTTGGTAGTTTCCAGTTGCAAGTTAAACAGACGTCATTGCGTCTGAGGTGTATCATTTATTCTTTCAGCAAACATAGTGCCAGATGCTAGGAGGACAAAGGTAAATAAGGCTTTCTCCCTGCCTCTGAAAAAGTAAAATGAAGTATGTGTGCCATGTTGTCAAAAATCACACACTTTTATGAGTGGATTGAGCCCAAGGCCTTCACACTGACCTATATCCCTATCCTTTTTTATTTTGGGAAGGGGTCTTATTAAGTCACTAAATTGCCCAGGCTGGGCTCCAGCTTGTGGTCCTCCTGCCTCAGCTTCCTAGAGTGGTGGTAGAAATAAGGTAATCTGTGTTAAAGCAGTGGTGGCTGCTTCGCTGAGTGTATTGAGACAGGAATGGAAGGAGTCAAGTTTCAGAACCCAACACCTCCTTCTACCTCCACCTCTCCTGTTCCTTTACTGGCAGGAACAGGTAGCTGGAGTCCACCCATGACCTCCCAATGGGTGGTCCAAGCTTCCCACAGCAAGTGATGTCTGTCTGTCTTTCATTTTAAAGAGGAAAAAAAAACCCCAAAATTTCAAAACTAGATAATAGGAAGGTAACAATGGTTAATATAGTGTATAGTGTTATCTTTAAATTATTTAATCAGAAAACAAAATAGTTACTCAGAGCGCATGATATTGGTATTCAATTGTCCAAACAATATTAGCAGAAACCTTTCTTTTCAATGAACTAAGACAAATTAGTAATTTAACTAATATATATATGTATTGCATGTTTTGCTTTTCCCTTTCTTCTTTTCTCCATTTCCCTATCCCAGATTCTCTTTCCCTTTGAAGTTTCTTTTCATTTTATGATATCTGTTGTACAGTTTGAATTTTTTAAAAAAATGTTTATTTATTTATTTGGTACAGGGTCTCACTACACAGCTCAGACTAGTAGTGATCTTCCTGTCTCAGCCTCCCCAGCCCTGGGATTATAGGCATGTGCCACCATGCCTGGTTTTGGTGGCTGGCACAGCGTGTCCAGGGTTCCAGGGTTGGCATGACATGCCATAATGGGGATCAAACTCAGGTCCTTGAGCTTGCCAGGCAAGTGCTTAGATAGCAGTGCTACTTCCCCAGCCTAATCCTAGTTTTTTTTGAGGAATCTCCACACTGATTTCCACAATGGTTGTACCAGTCTACGTTCCGACCAACAGTGGAGAAGGGTTCCTTTTCCCCCACAGCCTCTCCAACATTTGTTACTGGTTGATTTCTTGATGATGGCCATTCTTTTGGGGTGAGATGGAATCTCAGGCCTGTTTTAATTTGCATCTCTCCAATGACTAATGATGTTGAACATTTTTTTAGATGTAATTATTTGGTACTTGTATTTCTTCACCTGAGAAGCATGAATTCATCTCAGATGCCCATTTGGGGTTGGGTCTTTGGGAGGTCTGATGTTTTGGGAGCTTTTTATATGTTCTCCTTAGCAATCCTTTGTCTGAGGAGCAGCTGGCAAACATTTTTTCCCACACTGAGTTGTCTCTTCACTCTGTTGATCGATTCTCTTGCTGTGCAAAAGCTTTTTAAGAAGATGAGGTCCCAGTTGTTGATTCTTTGTGATAGTTCCTGTCCAATTGGATGTCTGTTTTCTTCATTAACCCATTTCCCATTTAGAAAAAAGGTGCAGTTTCATTTAATTTAAATGGAGGCCAGCCTTCATTTAATTTTCAATGATCGAAGATGACTGTATTTTATAGATATATCACTCAGGAAAGCAGAATGTTGTAAATAATATGATTTTTTTTTTTTTTTTTTTTTTTTTTTTTTGTCTTCAATGACTCTCCGTATACTTGAGCCACGCGAACATAATACTCAAAGCAAGCTAGTTCAAGGCCCGCTGGGGTAGGGTTAGGACCGCCATCCGAGAGTCTTCTCAGAGAAAATGCTGCCCCCGCAAGCAGTGCTGCTGACTAAAACAGGAAATGGCTTCAGACTCCTGGAGGAGCAAACATGATACCCTGAGGGGTAACGTGTTTTCCTGATGCTCTTGATCATTTCTCTTGCCTGCTGGCAGCTACCTTTGTCACTTGGGTTGCCTGGGGCCCTGAAGACAGGACAGTTGGACAGAACCTGCCCATGAAGACCCAGTTCAGCCTCCCTGGCCATCCAGCGTCTGCCTCAGTTCCCTCCGTGTCCGACGATGTGCCCGCCACACTTGGCAGTCTGAGCCCATGGCAGACCAGTCAGTCCCCACTCACCACTTGCCCCCAGCTCAGTGCAAAGTCGCAGGTCACAGCAAGCAATCAGGTCGAAACCGGCACTGCCCACAGGAGCTGTGGTTTCTGTGACTGTAATTTTCTGGCCTTGGGTGGCTAGAGGCCAGGGAATGGAGTCCCGGATTTTAAAACTGGAACCAATTTTAGAGAGTTGGTAACTCAGGCAGCTCCTAGATTTACAGAAATGGAAACAGAGGCCCAGCGAGTTTGGAGTCCTGGTCCAGGGTCAGGTGGCTCTTTCCAGGCATGCTGCCCTCCACCAGCGACGCTGCCTTCCTGCCCCAGACATTTGCCCTTATAAGGGCTCATTCTTCAAGCCCATTCACCACCTTGGAAAGCCACTTGGAGGTGACATGCCTTAGGCAAGTCTGGTCAGCCACGCTCACAGCAAGGACCTGGGGTAGCTGTATGCTTGATAATCCCTAAATAAATGTGTCTGAACTGAGTCAGATCTGTACAGATATATGATTTTGCAGTTATGCATGGGATTTGCTTTTTCTGAATCATGGAAAAGATTCCCACACAGGCACTGAACGAAATAATGCTCAGTACATCAGCCTATTTAGTCATTCCTCTGCTACTCAGTATAGCAAATGATTAAGAAAAATTAATTTAGAGGCCACTCTGGGCAACAGAATAAAATCTGGATTAAAGAGTGGTCTGGATTAATTGCTAAACAGTGTAACAGACTTAAGCATGTGAATACATCATTAAGAAACTGGAATACTGCTGTGACACCAGAGCTTGGGGGAATGACCCCTGGGCCCCTGGGCCTCTTCCTCACTGCTGTTACTGTGAGGGGCCTATCTTCCTGTCTCCGCTCCATGTGACTGCTGTCTTTACCTCTAAATGCCGAAGTCACTGCCTTGAACATGCGCTTGCAGGGCAGCTAAGCAGTGGCGGGAGGGGGACCAGCCTCTGGACTTGGCTGTCTGGGGAGAGAGCTCTCGGCCTCACTTTCAGGAAGATACTCAGGGTGTACTGCCGGAGTCACCTCCACTCTCTGAGCAAAGAAATGGTCCGCAGAGCACCATGCTCGCTTTAATTGTCTGTCGTTGCCTTCTTGATACTGTACTCAGTTTTGAGTAAGACATTTTCATTTTGCATTTGGCCTTATAAATTATTCAGTTGGCCCCAGGCTGACCAATTTTTCCCAGGCTCAGGGAGCCAGTGGGCTCTGCCGTCTCTCAGAGCAGGCCATCAGGGGCACCTCCCGGAAGAGGTAGGAAGCTCATCAAAGTGTCCTTTCTTGTTTGACAACAGGAATTTAAAAGATACCCATTTTAAAGAGGGCAAGTATTTTAACATGTTTGTTATTTTGTCTTGTTTTGTTTTTAAATCAATTTTGCAGGTTTATTTCTGGTAGCCTAAATAACCAATTTGAAGCTACCGTGCAATACGGCAACCATTGTTGAATTCCTAATACTTTGTTCAATACAGTGTTTTATTGTTTTTATTTTTTAATCTTATATGTATGTGCATTTATTGATTTATTTATTTATTTGGTGCAGGGTCTTGCTGCGCAGCTTGAGATCCTCTTGTCTCAGCTTGACCAGTGCTGGCATTACAGGGGTGTACCACCACACCCATTTTGGTGGCCAGTACCGCATGTGGTGATGGGGATTGAACCTGGGTCCTTGCACTGCAAAGCATGCCCTTAGACCACGGAGCTATCTCCCCAGTCCCTGAATCATTTTTAATACTATGGGGTTTTGTTTGTTTATTTGATTTTTGCTTTGCTATTTTGTATTCTTTAAAAAATAAAAAATAAAGAGGGTAAGTGTTTTAATTTGTAATTATTAATTTTTTTCTAGGAATCACATATTTTGTGTCTATGTGAGTTATATGGCAGGTGTGTAGGTGTGAGTTATATGGCAGGTGGAGAGGTAGCTCGGTGGAATAAGTGCTTGCCTGGCAAGCACAAAGTACTGAGTTCAATCCCTCGTACTGCGCAAAAAAAAAAAAAAAAAAAAAAAAAAAAGTTTTTATTGTGAGGTATGAACAAAAGGAAATGCTTAAATTAAAATATTTACTACAGGTTCAGTGAGATGGTTCAGTGGTCTAAAGCGCCTGGTTAGGCAAGCTTAGGCAAGCAAAGGGACTGTGGTTTGATCCCCAACACCACATGCTGTGCCAGCCCTGCTCCTGGGATGGGCTGAGCTGGCCACAAATGCAAAAAAAATTTATTACAGTAACTGGCAAATTACCATGAATTCTTCAAAAACAAACAAGCAAACAAACAAGTGCATCCTCTTGGCTTCAGATGCACTTGTCCATGGTACTTGCCACTTTCCGCAGCAACTCTGGATCTTTCCTGAGTGTCTTCAGTGGCACTGCTGTGGCTGCCTCCGTGTCTTGGATGGACTCAAAGCATCTCCATTTTATGGTCATTTTGACTATAGAGAAGAGCCAGAGTCACACCGTGCCGGTTCTGGTGAGTGAGGAGGATAAGGACCCAGCATTATGTGTTTTTGATCCTGTCTTGCTGCGGGATAGCACTCAATAGCAGCAGTCTCCGTATTTGTGGTGATGTGTTATAAAGACCCCATGAAAGAGGGCTTCCAGAGTTGCTTTAGAAAGGGGCAGCAGGGCCTGGTAGTGCATGCTTGTAATTCCAGCACTCAGGAGGCTGAGGCAGGAAGATTCAGGGCTAGCCTGGGCCAGTGAGTTCAAAGCCAGTTTTAACTATTCAACAAGACTCTGTCTTAATCTCCCTGCCCCCAAATAAGTGAAAGTGACAGGAATAATGGGATAAGTGTGTTCAAATGGGGGGGGGGTAGTTTGAGGGGTATTAATGGCAATGTGTCTTTAACTGTAGTAATTTTTCATGTAAACAGTTACCATATATTTCAAATGCACCTCATCTAAAACTCAGGTTCCACAGCATTGGTCTATGTCTTTGTTTAAACTTTTGTAATGATCATCTAGACGGCTGTAATTTGGGTCTGAAATATCCCCCAAAGGCCCAGGTGCTCAAGTTAGTCCTTGGCTTCATGATATTGGGGGACCTGGTGGAAGCTTAGGTCACGGGGTACCCTCAGAGGGGACTGTGGGGTGCTGCTTTCTCTTTCTCTTTCATGTCCTATAGGCTTTGTTCTACCACTAGTTCTTGCCTGCATGACCGAAAAGCAAGGGGCTGAGCATCCTCAGACTGCAACCTCCGACATGGATTATTTGGGGCATTTGTGACAGCATCAAAAGCTGACCAGTGCACTGAGTGATTGACAAGCAGTGTAGATTTGTTTCTTACAGTTTTGCAGACCAGAAGTCCACCACCCAAGCCCCAACAGAGTCAGCTTCTGGGAAGGATCACTTCCTAAGCCAGAGACGCTCTCTCCCCACCTTCACACAACAGGGGGGAAAAGGGCTCCCTCAGGTCTTCTTCACAAGTGCACCAGCCCTATTTTCAAGGGCACCACTCTCCTCACCATGAGCTCCAAAGGCCCTACCTCCTGAGATCATCACCTGGAGGGTGAGGTTTCTGTAGATAGATTCAAAGGTTGGGACATTGGATCTTGGAAACTCCATTAAAGTTTTTAATGTAATTATTTTTTTACAATGTTCATAGGTAAGCCTACCCATCACAACTTGATTTTAAAATGTTTCATTCACCTCAGTGAGAAGCCTGAGCCCATTGGCTACCTACTGCCCCTCATTTCCCAGCTCCAGTCTACTTCCTGTCTCTGTAGAGTTGATCCTTCCAGATATTTCATATGAACACAGTCACATGCAGTCTCTTATGACTAGCTTCTTTCACTGAGCAAAATATGTTCAAGGTTCATGCCAACACCTCATTCTCCCTTCTGGCCAATGTATATTTTTATTGTACCCAATTATCCAGTTTGTGTCTGCAGCCTACCAGAATCTGTTGCTCAAGGGTGGTGGGTGTTGCTCCTACTCTTTAGCACCAGGAAAGCGTAGCCTCCCACCCACTCCCATGGCCTTTTCCAGTAGGAAGAATCTTGACCAGTGGGGACCCTGGCTCTATTACGGGGGGCAGCTGATCCTCCTACATGGTAAGAAGAAGCAGCGCTGTCTAGAGACATTGGACTCCCCTGAAACAGCTGTGCTGTCTGTGTGGAGAGGAGGCACAGGAAGCCCTCTCCTCACTCTGACCTTGAACCTATGTGCTGTACTCTACCAAGAATGGCGGGCTACACTTAGGGAATGCAGCTTTACCTTTATTTTCACCTTCACCTTTGGATCTGGTGCTCCAGAATCCGTGGATCATGGATTTGGCAGACCATTGGACCATTTGTCTGCCAAAACCACATTCTCTGTTTCAGGAAGAAAAGCAAGCATTTGGCATTTAGGAAATCAACTTTGCCATGTGGATTCAAATATCTACACTTGTTCCTAGAGACTTCTGAGTAAAGGGATCCTCTTGAAACATCTGTCAGCTGCTCCCAGCAGACTCATGGTTTATAAAGCCAAGCTCTTTGAAGTGCTGGGAGGAGCCCATACAGGTCCCTCCATCGGTGTGATACAGGCCTCAAGGCTCTCCAAGGCCAGGGAGGTGGCTTCCTGTTGTTCCCACATCCCAAGGTAGCTCTTCCTGTACTCCTGCCACATCTTTGCCAAGCAGTTGCCTTTGGTGAGGTCTTTTCTGCTCCATCTAAAATGTCAACGGGGGGCCTACCCCTTAGCTCAGTTGTTTAAGTGGCTGCTTCAACAAAGCAGTCAGCCTCAAGTTGCTGTGGTTCGACCCCCACAACTCCAGCCAGCCAAACATGCCCTGAAGGCATTCTAAGCCAGCCCAAAAAAAAAAAAAAAAAGCCGGAGTAAAAAAAAAAAAAAAAAAAAATGTCAACAGGGTCAGCCAAATAACTCAGTGTATTAAAGCACCTGCGAGCAGGGTCAGGGGCCAGAGATGCCATCCCCAGGCCTGCTGTGCGGGCCCTGCCCCTGGGGCACACTATGAGGGTGATTGAGACTGGGCGTGGTGGCGTGTGCCTGTAATCTTAGCACTTAGGAGGCTGTAAACAGGAGGATCACTAAGAGTCTGATCTACGCAGTGAGACCCTGAACACCCTGTAGAACTTCCCTAAAATACAGAAAAATTAAAAAATAAATAAAATGTCAACAGCGTGCCATGCCAGCCCCACCCCTGAGGTGCACTGAGACAGCCATTGAGACTGGGCACGGTGGTGCACACCTATAATCCCAGGACTTGGGAGGCTGAAAACAGGAGAATTACTACAAGTCGAATCTATGTAGTAAGACCCTGTAGACCCTGTAGGCCCTGTACTAAATACATAAAATTAAAAATATAAAACATAAGAAATAAAATGTCAGCAACTCAGCCAGGTACAGTGGGAAGCCCCTATAATCCCAACACTGGGGGGCTGAGGCAGGAGGACCTTGAGTTTGAGCCCAGTCTACACAATTTAGCAACTTAGTGATATCCTGCGTCAAAATAAAAAATAAAAAAGGGACTGGGAATGTAGCTCAGTGCAAAGGCCCTGGGTTCAATCCCCATCCCAAATAGAATAAAATTCCTCATCTTGCACAACATGCAATTATTTTCCTTATCACTATTTACTGTTTATTATGTTATAGGGTTTTTACCTTGTTAATTCTATCTCCTTAGCTAGCATGTGTTGTACCCCATTAGGGCCAGAGCGATACCTGCTTGACTCACTACTTTTCTGCAACTCTTGGATCAGCAACACCTAGAACAATGTCTGACACAGCCTTCAATAAATGCCAGTTGAATAAATTACAGTGATTAATGCTCAAGATGTATTTCCATCCTCTTCTTGCCAGTGAAAGGATGAAGTGTTGATTTGCAAACACAAACACCCACGATAAAAGTTTTATCTATTACAATGCAAGTATGTTGCACTGTATTTATCTTAGTTAATTTCTGTTGCTACAAGTAGGTGCTGGAGACTGACTAATTTATGAAGAATGGAGGACTTTTTGGCTCAAGAGTTGGAGGCTGGAAGTGCAAGAGTATGACCTGATGTAGGCTTCTTGCTGTGTCACAGTGTGGTAGAGGTGTCCCAAAATGAGAGAGCAGTGTGCTAGTTCAGGCCTCTCTTCCTCTGTGTGTGAAGCCACTCAGGTCTGTAAAGGGCCACCACATCCTCAGAACTCATCCTTTCCTCTTCTCTCCCAGCAGCTCCACCTCCAAACTCCATCAACATAGGAATTTAGGGATTAAGCCTCCAACTAATGAATTCTGGGAGACCCATTCCAACCGCAGCCTTGTCTTTCCCCACACTTTGCATAACTGGTAAGAGATATAATAATGACACAAATTTGCATGGACATAATGGGTAGCCCTCTGTCTCACTATTTAATTTGGATAACATCACCATGTTTAGTGAAGGCACTCTGCCCAAAGTCATGAAGAAAAATTCCAGAACGCTCGCAACCAAAGCCTCCTGCATTTGCTTCTAGTGTGTTTTCACCCTAAAGCAGAGAGGAAGGGGGTAAAGATTGCAGGTTGCAGACTCTCTCTTCAATGTCAGCCCTCAACCCATGCACTGTGATAGGCAGAAGGAGCTGTTATCTCTGGGCAGCCTGCAAGCTGTGGTTGGTGACTCACAGGGCCCTGTGGCCTGCTTGGTGGAGCTGGGGCCTGGGCCCAGCTGCTCTTCTTTGTACCGAATGACAACGGATAGCAAAGAACAGCAGGCTGTCACCATGACTCTCTGTGCTTTGCAGAAGGGCTGCGGCTTGGTCTTTGGCATTGGGGGCTGCATTGTTGTTTGGGTTCATTGAGCAGTGGCTCTGAAGCCCCATGAAGCTGTGTTGAGACTCAGCTGGAGCAGGGGTCTCAGTAGCACCCTGCTTAGCTTTTCTCTTCACTTGACTTGGTGCCCCTTCTTTTGACCTGCAAAGCAGCTCTGCTCCAGGGACAGCAGTGTGTCCCTGAAGTGGGTTGAGTGGTGCCTTCCACCCCCAGAAGTCATGTTGAGGTCCTAAGCCCTAAAGCTACAAATGTTTGGCAAAAATGCTTTTGTGGGTGCAATAAGGAGAAATCGAAAGAAGAGACCGCCTGGGGTTACCCCAAGTGTCCTTAGGAGGCACACAGAGAGGACAGATAAGGAGAAGAAGAGAAGCCACATCAAGATAAGAGGTCACAGCTGCAGGACACCTGGGGCCACCAGCATCTGGTCACTGTGTAGAAAGACCCTGCCCCTGGGCGTCCAGAGAGAGGGTGACCTGTCAACATTTCAGTATCAGGCTTTAGGCTGACAGCACATGGAGGAGTAAATTTCTCTTCTTTCAGGCCACTGAGTTGGTGGCAATTTGTCAGCATGCCCTCAGAAAACTGGTGCTATCTCCTGCTAGTGGGGCCCTAGGCCAGGAGCCATGACGCATTCTCTGAAAGTCAGGGGTCTTCCCAAGAAAGCTTTGGCCCACTTTAAAGACATTGAGGAGAGTCGAATGTGGGACTTGGCAGAGACTTACACCAGTAACATTCTCTCTCCATGAAATTGAGAAGTGGGGCTTTATAAATCTGCTTTTGACATTGGGGGCAACATGTGTTTTAAGGCTGTAATGACAGGATGGAATGTCAGAGAGCAGTCCCAGGGGTGACTCACCTGCCACCATTCCTTCAGGGAAAACATCCTACGAGACAGAGTACTTGTTAGCAACTGAGCGAGGGGGCAGGGTCAGCTGCAAGAGAAGGAAGAGGGACCAGAGGCCCACCTTCTTGTTCCCTTTCTCACAGAGGGGTCTTCTGCACCCCTCACTTTGAGTCCAGTCCAGTTCCTGGATCTGACTTGGCAAGAAAAGCTGGCCTTGAGCACTCCTGAGTGGAGACTGAGAGTCTGCCCACAGCCAGTCATCATCAGTGAGGGACTGGACTGTCACCAGACTAGTTCAAGGCCACTCTGGGTCCTGAGAAGCCCCAGGACTCCGCTTTGCTATGGGCCAGAATCTTGTCCCCCACTCCCCTGGGGCATTTGCCTTGGTCTCATTCCTTTGGTCTGGATGGCGCCCCTCAGGTCCTTGTCCTGTCCCTGGGTAAGATGTGCTAAGTCCTGCATTCCAAGTACAGGACCACTGGTGGCTCGCTGCTTGCCTGTTCACTTAGTCTGAACCACATGGTCTGCTGGAAGCTTCATGGACCCTGTGGGGGACTGTTCCCTAGATCTTAATTCTGGATGGTGGGGCCGGGCGTGGAGGAAGTAGGAGAGCTGGCCAAATACCAGAGTAGGAGTGGACTGGTCTAGCAAGTTCAAGGCACAGGTCTTACGCACTGCACTCCAGCCACGGTCCTGGGAGCAGGTCATGATTTTTCTCCTTCCTGCAGTACATCCTATGAGCTTTCTCTCTGTCACCTCACTCAAGCCAAAACTTGTCATGGTTTTGCTCTGGCTTTCCTCATCTTTGCCATCACTGGCCTGGACCATACAGCAGTCCTGTAACCGCCCCTCACCCCTCTGTTCACCTCACCCAGCAGCCAATCTAACCTTTGAAAAAGAAAACCCTAGGAGTCTGCCACTGTCCCTGAAATCTTCTAAAGGGCTTCTCACCCTCCAGAGGGTAGAATACAACTCCTTACGCTCCCTCTCCCCCTTCCTGCAGCCTAGCAGCCTCTGCAGTCCCCAGAGCAGCCCACCCTCCTGCTTTTGGGTTTGCTGTGCCCTGAGTTCCCCCTGCAGCCCTCTCTGCCAGCCTGGTTTCTTTGCTCATAAGAATCCTGTGCCACAGGCCGTCTTTTCTGGCCTGGATGTGCAGGAGCCTCAGCTTCCTGTCATTGTTCCATGATAATAATGCCCTTCCCCATGGTCATCACCGCAGCTACCTTGTCAGAGTCTCTGTTTAGTTTATTTTATTACCATTCTCCCACGTGTGAACATGAGTGCAGTGAGAGTAGGGCTCTCGTCAGCTGCCTAGCATGTTCTCCCAACGCCTTCCACGGGGTGAAGAACATCAGGTCCTGGATGAACAGAGTGAACAGGTCAACGGGTGAATGCCACTGTCGAGGCTCGGAGCATCATTCCAGTCATCTCCCGATCTTTATGACTCTTTAGTTTCTTATCAAAAGCATCTTTGATTACTAACCACTTTGGGTCACCTCTAACCCCGACAAGCATGAAATGGAGCAAACAGCGACTAAGGCATGCCTGCAGTATGTCACTGGGACTCTTCTTCTGTGGTGACATCCTCCTGGGACTGATTAGCTCTTTCTGTGTGACTGCCCAGGGGTGAGGACATCTGCCAAGTCTGCCTTATCTGCTCCTCCCATACCGTGGCCCTGTTACAATGACACCATGTGTTTCTGTGACATTCTAGTGAGCCTAAGCCTCTGTTCACTGCGCATGCTCTGGGTTAGCCCTTGCAAGAGCGGAGCTGGAGTGGCCCCATCTCAGAGGATCTGCAGACAGATGTGTGGTGTCTCTCCCAAGGTTCCATGTGCTCGGCCACAAATCGTTAGAGAGCCTGCAGGCAAAGGAGAGGTGGCTTCTCGAGCCCTCTTCTCAGAGGGTCAGTCTCTTAAGCTGCTGTCACCTCGAATGCAGCACAAGGAAATGAGTCTGCTCTTCACGTAGAATGACACTCAAGAACAGTACATCAGTAATAAGGGCTTGAAGATATGGGGGCTTAAAGGACTTAGGAGTTTACTGCTCCCTCCCATAGTACGTAGGGAAAGTGAGCAATGTCTGGTTTGATGCATCTATAACTTTGGGATTAGTTGTCTCCTGTCTAGATCTGTCCTGGTCACCCTAGCAGAAGATGACTCATAGCTACATCCACATTCCCCTGAAAAAGGAAAGCAGAGCAAAGCCATCCCTTCTTAAGGGTACCAATTAGAATGGCATATGGCAGAGCACCTTATTCCCAATGGTCTGAATTTCATACAATTTCATCTAGGTGCAAGGAACGCTGGGAAAAGTAATCTAGCTGGATGAGTCTGTTAAGGATACCAGTAAGACAAGAAGCAGCAGCATGTCCAGCCATCCTTTCTCCTGGGCTATCGCTTAGCCAAGCAGCAGTGGTCCTCAGCCTGCTCTATCCAGGAGGATTCCACTCCATCTGTGTTCTAGTTCCTGAGTTCCTTTCACTACCAGTCTCTTGTTGTACTCACTGCTCACACAGGGACAGGCACAGCACCATCTGGAAGCTACTTTCCATCACATGCCCTCCCCCTGATAGCTGCCTTTCACCAGTACTATCCAGAGCTGCCAGAGACATTTCCGAATGCTCCTTGGAGGTATTATTCCTTCTACAAGGCTCTGGAAATGAAACCCACCCAGTTTGGCTAGACTTCCACTGGCACTGCCAACCTCTTCTTCCGCTGCCCCCCTCCTCCCACCTCCCAGGAGACCTGAGATATGGGCAAAGGATGGCCAGGTGGGTGAGCAGAAGGCAGCACACATGTGCACTGCGACTCATCAGCATCCACCGGGGCTGGCTTCACCATACACATGTTCTTTTCAGCTGCTGGCAAGGAAAATATACAAAAAAATCTGGAGATGTAGCCCTGGTTCCAATCCCCATGCTATGGCTTGTGTCTAGATGTCCCCACAAACTTTAGGAGGTCATAGGTGGGGTTTTTTCAGAGGTGGTTGGATCTAGAGTATGTGATGGTGGATTAAGGGTGTGTGGTTGCTAAATGAGTGGACAGATTGGTTTGGCATAGTGCTGGGTAGGACAAAGGGTGCCCACCAAGAGTGTGAGTGCTACCTGCTCTAAGGGCAGGTGGCCCACCTAACAACATAAAGGACAGAAAGAGGGTCCCTGCTTGTCACTGGTCTCTTGTTACTTGTAGCTTGCTTGCTTGGTGCCTTCCACCTTTTGACTTTTGCCTGTCATGAAGAATTTCTCCTCTGTGATGCCCCTTGGCCATGCGCCACCCTGCCTTGGAGCCAGGTAATTATGGGCTAAGACCTCTACAAACTGTGAGACCAAATTCACTTTTTGGGGTGTTAGGCATTTTGTTCCATCAATGTGAAAAATAACTAACACATCCCAGTACCAAAAAACAAAGCAAAACCAAAACAAAAAACCCATAAGTTAATGGGTCAATAAGGGCTGAATGGGTACAAAAAGAAATAACCAGACAAGATATAGGAAATCCAAATTAATAACCATAAAGATGATCTGATGTCTGGTGCAGTTGTCAGATTTTTTTGGTCTTAAGATCTATCTATAAAGGTTTGTGAGGCTCCCAAATGGCTCTTGTCTATGTGATTCCGTCTATCAATTTTTACCACTTGAGAATCAAAACTGAGAAGCATTGAAAATATTTATTAAAAAGCAACAGCAGTAAACCCATGGCACAATCACACAGGTGAGTTCTTAAAATGAGAAGTGGCACATTCTAAAGCAACATGAGTGGAACAGGTGTGACACGTGGCGTTTCCCAAGTCTTCCTAAGCTCTGGCTTAGAGGAAGGTGGCAGGGTTCTCTCAGTGCCCCTGAACTCAGTCCTTGTCATGCCACATGTCAGGACAGCTCTGGTAAACCCATTTAAATCCATGTTCCAAGGCTTGAGAGGGAAAAGCACAAGTGACACTTGTGAGAGTAGTAATGACCTCACAAATGCACAGGAGGGGCCTTGGGGACCCCTGGTGTCCCAAAACCACACTGACAACCATTGTGCTTGTGTGTTCTAATCTCATTTTTCAGATGAGACCCTGGGGGGTCCTCTTGAGAAAGTGTGACAACCAGCCAGCAGCGCAGGCTGAGGCCCACACCGTGACATCTTAGCCAAGGTGTGGCATTTATCTTTGCTTTATTATTTCAGCATAAATCAAACACCAGGTATTCTACTCATCAGTAAGCAGTGATGTTGGAAACGAGCACAGGCCAGCTGAGTGGGGTGGCATGGCCATGCAGGCCCTGCAGGCCCACCATGCATGCTGTCATTGGCGTGTGTCCCCAATTACATGTCATTGGCATGTGTCATTGGGCCTCCCTGGGAAGGCAGTGGTTGCACAAGGCCCCTTTGTGCCTTCTGAAAGGCCGGTGTGTTCTAAGTGCAGTGTGTGCACGGAGAGGAGTCATTATGATCTCCTTTGATGAGTGGGACAAAGGTGACTTAGCTGGGTCTTGGCACACTGCTGTGGGCCAGCCGTCACCCTTGGGAAGGCACCCAGCCTTCCACATGGTGTCTGGCTCAGCTTGACCTCAGGGATGGCTCTTCCTCAGGTCCATTCTTTGTCCCCAGAGCCACCAGGCCATCTCAGCCTCAAGCTTCCAGTGTGGGTGAGGTCATTCATTTCAGGGGCCACAGAGTAAAAGTTGGAATGTTTACTGCCAATATCTGGCTTCTGTTCCAGGAAAGGCAGCTTTTGGAGTGACTGTGACCTGAACAAACAGAGCGTCCACCGAGCAACCCAGGTGTCACAGGTCTGAGTCACCTGATGGTATCAGGAGAGAGAAAGTCCTGCCAGGGTCACCAGTGAGTCACAGGCCCATGAAAGGTCCGTGAGATACAGGGAAATCCAGTAGAAAAATCAACCTTGACTGGGTGGGCCATGTGTAAGCAGTGAGCCAGTCTCTCAAAGAGTACACAGCAGCCCAGGCCTTTGCTGCCAGCTCTGGGCAGCAGGGATGTCTGAGCAAGCGGTGTCCCCAACATCTGGTGTACACAAGTGGCTATCAATCTTTCTGGGTTGTCCCCCTCTTAAAATGCAAACTAGAGGCATAGGGTGGGATGCAGGGCTCTTGGAAAGGAGCTGAGGGGTCTCAAGGCCAGGGACAGACGCTAAGACCAGGAAGCTCAACCTTAAGGAGTTTACAACACCCTCTTGACACAGACCGCTTTAACAGAGTGAGATGCTCTGACATCATAAAATAATTGAGTTGATAAGGTTTTTATGGCTGCTGTAAATGTGAATTATTAAATATTTACTGCAGTTACTGAAACTCCAGAGTAAGTTTAGAAGGCTATCTCACATTCTGTGGTCTGTGAAATTAAAAATCCATTTTGTGTTTCCCTCTTTACAGGTTCAAATGTTTCACAGACATGGTCATAAAGCTAGGCTATAATTAAGCCGAGAGGGGAAAGAATATGGGCCTATAAACCCCACCTCGTTTTAGAGAACACTAATGCCAATTTAGAAAGGCAGGGTGTTACTTTAAAATGAAGAGCAACTACACAGAGTCTAAGAATGAGAACAAGCAAATTACACAAGACTTAATGCTGATGTGAAATAGATGTGTTAAAGGCATCCTAGGCTTATCCTCAGTGAAAAAACATCTAGGTACATGTTTTCCCCATAGTCAACTCTGGGCATCCTTAGCCGCACTTGGTGGTCCAGCAGAGCATGTTCCACTGAGCTCTCTGGGCCCTGCGGCCTCAGCCTGGGCCGTGGGGTGATAAGACACTTGCCTTTCATTTCTGCCTGGCCCTGTCTCTCTCCATATCTCAAGGCCTCTCACCCCCTCACTGCTCCATTACCACTTGCATCAAAACATCTGTGATCCCCCTGAATCCAGTAGTCTGTAGCCCCATCTCCCCACTGGGCCCCCATGAATGCCAAACACAGGCTCCTTAATGACGGAAGCTCATGCTTCTCCTTCACATCCTCGAGGGTTGCAGCTCATGCTTGGTATATTTGCTGGTGGATGCTGGAAGTCACGGGCAGATTGCAAACAGAGACAGACAATTTATTAGGATGTTATTAAACCATAAATTTTACAAGAATTACTACTCTACTCTATAGAGAAAACTTTTTTAAAAATGCAGCCATTTTGAGGTGGTTTCAGACCCTCAGGGTAGGTAGGCACTTAGAGGAAAATTAGGCAGTAGAGGTAAACACACATGAATGTACACACACACACACACACACACACACACACACACACACAGACCCCTAGCACTCCAGCTTTGCTTCTCAGTTCTTCTAGAAAAGGACTTGTGCATTGCTTCCCACTGCCTGGAGGACCAATGGGTCATTGTCACCACATCTCTTGTCCTCCTTGGGGCTGAAGCTACCAAAGCTGAGGGAAATTAAAACAAAAAAGTAAAACTTAATTTTAGGATTAAATAATTGGCCCCTAAAAGCCACATTTGGACTAAGATACAGACTCTGGGCCTATTTTTTTATTATTCCTTGTGGCTGGTATTTCAGATTGCTTTACACTAGACCATGACTGGATTCAGCAGCAACCCAGGAGAAGCAGCGCATCAGTGTGAGTTGGGTTTTGGATGCATCTTGAGAGGCAGCCAGAGAGCCCGGATGGGACCCCGGCGCAGTCTGATCTTGAGTGCAAAGCATATAGGCCAGCTCTGACCCTCTCTGGGCCTCAGCTGTCACCTGCTTCAGTGCTGCTGTGGGGACTAGCACCCACTGGGCCCCCCACCTGTCTCCCTGGCACCTCTGCACCGTGGATCGTCATCAGCCACACATCCTGTGGTCACAGCCTGTAGATCTGGCCTGGGCTCAGTCTGTGCTGAGTGCACTGGCCACGCTGCCTCCTAAAGTGATCGTATTGTTTTCTTTTTGTTCTGTCCCATGGCTCTGTGCTACACTACAAATGACTTATTTGGTGGTGTTGAAGATTGAACACAGGGCCTTCACACTGAGGTACACCTCAGCCCCTTTTTCTTATTAAGTCTCTAAGTCACAAGCATGTCTCTCATGTAGAAGTAACTTCTGATGGGTCTGTTACACAGGACAATGAAGTGTGTCAACCTGCTATGACAAGTATGTCACAGGCTCCTCCTTTCCCCACACCCACTAGGTCTCAATTGCCATCTCAGCATGCCCAGGGGCGGGGCGAGCATGGCAGGCCCAGGGATCGAACCCCTGGCCCCTGTGCCTGCTTGCAGGTACTTTAATCCACTGAGCTATTTGGCCAGAGATGGCCTACTTCGTAATGACAGCAATCTCTGAAGAAGGGCTTCTACTTGTGTGAACTTGGGTCACTTCCTTTATGGTCATGCTGGCTTACTTGTCTTTGTAGTCTTAACGGCCGGGTCTTGCTGTTTCTTAACCAGGGATTGTAGACTCTGTCTTCTCATCAGTTTTACTAAGAGTCACCAAAGTCAGCCTACAGCTACCTGAAGCTGGGCCGCAAGACTCAACCAACTCTAAACGATAGGCAAATGGCAGCCCCCACTCTCTAGCCACAATGTTAGTAAATTAAAAATCAGTGACTAACTGGTACCTAGAAGAAGCCCAGGGGATTGGAATTTAAGAAACACAATGATAAATAATTTATGGACTATACATTAAAGAGATGGTATTACCCTGCCAGGGCTGCCGCAGCAAAATCCCACACACCGGGTGTTCTAAACAACATATTTATTTTCTCACAGTTCTAGAGGCCAAAGTTCCAAGATCAAGGAAATGAAGGGCTACTTTCTTCTGAGAACGCTCGCCTTTGCTTGTAGATGTTTTGTCTGGCTGGTTGCGTCTCAACTGCCTCTTTATACAGACACCAGTGGTATTGGCCTCTCTCAAGGGCTCCACTGAAACTTTACCTCTTTAAAGTCCCTATCTCAAAATGATTACATTTGGGTTCAGTATTTGGATTTTGGAATAAGACATTTCATGCCAAAAAGAATAGCCAGAAATCCTTCACAGTTTCTTCTCTCCAAAGATGGGGTCTGAGGTTTAGTCACTTTCTTGTCACTGAGGTGCAATACCCAACACACAAAACTTAAAGGAAGAGAGGTGTCTCTTGGTTTGTAGAGGTTTCAAGTCCACAGTTGGCTGGCTTCATGGCAGGATGGCATGGCAGAGGGGCCTGGTGGGGGAGAGCTCATGGCATGGTGGACAGGAAGCAGAGAGTGGAGAGGGAAGATCCAGCGAGGGAGATGACCCCCTTCTGGGCCAGGCCCACAGACTGCCTCTTCTGATCAGACCCCACCTCCTAACAAGTCAGTCAGAAGCCCCCACGCCCAGCAGATCATCATGAAAGTGGTGCTCTTCAGCTTTGGGGTCCTGACCTTAGAGCAGCAGGTTTCTTGCTCTTGGAGCTCTCACCCCCAGGACTCGTGAGCTGCTTTCACCAATCCAGCCATCCTGAGGGTAGGCGGGAAGGGACCCTACTGAGCCTGACCTTCGGCCATCTTTGCCATGACAACATAGGAGGAAAATGGTCTTGGAATCTTTGGAGCAGCCAATCAGCAGCTGAATACCCAGGCCACCCTGGCCATGCCTGGCAGGGCAGAATAATTGCTCAGTTAAATCTGTCCTAAAATCGTGAGAAAAGAAGGAGATATTTACTTTAGTTGCTATATTTTATGTTTTTTTCTTAAAAAATTAAAAATGTAGGAATAGATAACCATAGCAAGAGGTCCAAGAAGAAGTTATAATGGAAAACTGAAAGTAGTTAGAACTGAGTAGGAAAATGCTTCATAGTAAAAATTAAGGAATTCATTGAAAGCAGAAATTAGGAGTTCACCTATAGTTTTAAATGTTCCTGTTGAGGAAAGAAAACAAAGTTAGTGGATTAATGAGAAAGGTATCCTTTTTAATATACAAGAAAGTAAATTTGGGATACAAGTGTGTGGATTAGATTTTCAGGAGCTCTAGAGGTTTCCTGAAATGTGACATTTTATATGCATGTGAGGGAGTCCGTACATCTCAACTATTCACAATTCCCTTGTGGGGGCAGACAGGCCCTGCTCGCTTCCCTCTTTAGTTTGCTTAATTGCCACTGTTAAACAGTGGTGGCAGTGACATCCCAGCAGCTTCTTAAGGATCTGTCTGTTTGTGCTGTTTATCTCTCTCCTGCTGAGAGGTGGTCGCTCTCCACCTAATCATAGGAGTCACACAGCAGTCCTAGGCCTGCTCATTTTACTTATCTCTGTACCTAAGCACATACCCTCTAACTTGGCCAACTCCTAGACCTCATTTTTACCTAAGTCACTAAAGAGCCCAGCAGCATATTCTGGCTCTGCTGAGCCTCAAGGCCCATGTGCATCTGGCTGCTCAACTTTGGAGATGTGGCTGCCTACTGTCCTACCATACTGGGGTTATCCTCCCTCACAGGACTCAGGATACACCTGTGTGTATCACACTGAGCAGCCTTTATTTCCTTTCATGTTCTGTATATAGCCCACAAGTTCCTACTACCACACTTGATCTCAAGCACACTAATAAGGGGTCTGAGTCAGATGGAAGGGAAGGGACTCAGGAGTCAGACTGGCCTGGCTTCAAACATCAGCTCTGTTGCTTGTGGATGGGAACACAATCACACTAATTCTCAACTTCTCATATGGATGTTGAGAAGATGGATGGTATCATCCTCCTGAAGTAAAAGTCAGACTTTCCCATTGCGTTAGTCAGCTTCCCATTCCTGTGACCAAAGAAGCCAAGCACTATAAAGGAAGGAAGTTTCATTTTGATGTGTGGTTCCAGAGGGACCAGTCCATGGTTAGCAGGCTCCATTTCATTTAGGCTTGTGGTGAGCTGGAAACAATATGATGGTGGAGGAAAGCCACTCACCTCATGGCAGCCAGAATGCAGAGAGAGGGAGAAAGAGCCAGAGAGACAGGGGCAAGGATCAGATAGTGTCCAAGGCCACATTCCTGTGATCCAGGCCCTTCAACTAGGCCTCACCTCCTATTTCTATCCCTTTCAATAATGTCATCAAGTCATGATCTCATCAGTAAGTTACCCACTGACCAGTTGTAACCTTCATTATCCAGTATCTTCCCCAGAGCCTATCAACAACCAAGTCTTCAACACAATCAGCCTTTGGAGGACATTGTGGATGTCAACCACAACACCTAGCAATTTTCCTCCTAGTCATAAATGAGAGAAATGAAAATGTATGTCCATGGAGAAACTTGTATACAAATGAACACAGCTGTATTATTCATGAGACAAAGTGAAACAGCCTCAATGCTATGGAATGATGAACTAAGAAACAAGGCATGGTCTATCCATGGAATGGAATATTATTCAGCTATAAAGTAGAAAGAAGCTCTGACAATACAAGACTGTACAGGTGAGCTGGGGAGATGGCTCAGTGGAATAAGTGCTTCCCTGGCAAGCGCAAGGGTCTGAGTTCAATCCCTGGTATCCAAAAAAAAAAAAAAAAAAAAAAAAAAACCATTAAAATATAGTAAAGGGGCCGGGGAGATGGCTCAGTGGAATAAGTGCTTCCCTGGCAAGCGCAAGGGCCTGAGTTCAATCCCCGGTTCCACCAAAAAAAAGACTGTACAAGTGAACCTTGAAAACATTACACTAAATGAACAAATCCAGGCACACAAGGCTGTAAATGATCTGATTTCACACAGACGAAAAGCCCAGAACAGGTAAAACCTCTAAGATGGAAAGACTAGTAGTTACCAGGGGCCATAAGGAAGAGAATGGGGAATTGCTCTGGCATGAGGAATAACACTTAAGACCGGAGAAATGTGGTGGTTGTACAGCACTGTGAGTATAGGAAGTGCCAGGGGGTTGTACATTCAACATGGTTAAGTGCATGTTGGATGAGTTTTGTCTCAATTTCCAAAAAGTGATGAAAGAAAACACTGGGTATCATGGTGCACACCTGTAATCCAATTCTCTAGGCGCCCAAGGCAGGATGAGTGCTCATTCAAGCCCAGCCTGGGCAGCTCAGTGACTTAGTGAGACCCCGTCTCAAAATAAAAAATAAAAAAGTTGGGGAATGTAGCTTAGTTCAGAGGCACTGGGTTCAAGCCTTAATACTGCAAGAATAACAAAAAAACTTGGAAGGTAACCTAGGATCCCCAGGAAGTCCAAGAAAAAGGGACCACTGTTGTTATCTTCACACACAATGCATGCATCTGTCCTGTTTCCAGGTGGTATGTTTTAAACCTTGGCAGCTTGTCTACTGACGCTCTTAGAGACCCAGCACCATGTTATACCTAACATGTTAGCACACACCCAATTCCCATCCTAAATATATATATATATTTTTTTTTCTTTTTT
>NW_004524621.1:1727135-1797862 GCF_000260255.1 Octodon degus | reverse complement strand
TGGCTGCTGTGCTCAATCCTTTCTGCTGCTGCCCTTAAGGGTGAACCTGTTGTCCCCCTGGGCTAGGACTGGGTCTGGGGGCTCCCGGAACTCGACAGAAAAAAATATATATATATATATATATAGCCTTTTCCTCAAAGTTATGTTGAATTTCCATGGGAATAAAATTATTTTATTTATTTATTTATTTATTTATTTATATTTTTTCATGAAAGTACAAATTAGAATTAAAACAGAAAAAAATACAAATGATACAGAATTTCACTTAACAAAATAATGTGGATTTCATAATATTTGTTGTAGTACTCATCCTAAATATTTTTGAATACAGAGTAACTAGAGGTTTAATTTCATCCCTTGTATGAACCTGAGGGTCCTGGGCTTTAGTGAATTGAGGACGTGAAGCTCATGGACTGTTTTTAGAAGTAGGAATCGGTATATATGCCAAATTCATGATTAACAAATTGAGAAATGTTGAAGTTTGTAAACATTTCATGAAACCACTTTAGGTCCAGTTTTCCTTTCTCATTGAAAGAAAGGAATACTTCCTTTCTAATATTTTTATAAGTTTGTGAGAAAGCGATAGATCAAAGCACCAGCACCTCATGCCTAATGGATAAGCTGGCCTTGTATCAAATGCCCTTCGGTACTGGTTTTATTATCTGCAAATTCCATTATATAGCAAACTCTTTCAGCCTTCTGAGTAGAAATGTTTTTCCAGTTTATATCGTATCAATCTCTGAAGCTTCCCACAGTCCTGGTTTCTGAGAACTGATATTTGATCCCCCAAATACATAACTTCCATCAAGCCTTTGTTCATCAAGATATTGTCCCTAGGGCCAGGGAGATAGCTCAGTGGTATAAGAGCCTGCCTGGCAAGCACAAGGTGCTGAGTTCAATCCCTGGTACCGAAAAAAAAAAAAAGATGCCCCCAGTATCTGTACCATTCCTTTGGGTAAGTGACAGTCCTGTGGTTACAATAAAAGAATAAACATATCTGCAGCCTTAAACTAACCGAGTATACAAGACATAGAAGACAGAGTCAACATTTCTCAATCCGTTTCTTCACCTGATCCACCCCTCAACTGAACATAGTAGCTTCAAGCAGAACCGTTTTGAGCTTTCAGTGCTACAAATAGCCTGCTGCAGTATGTGTGCTGCCGGTTTGCCAACACTGGCTTAAAGTGAAGGAGCACAGAGCAGACACTGAGAGGCTGCAGGAAAGTGGTATGTGGGGAAGGGGGTCTGGAGGAGACGGCACCTCTCACTGCTATGGAAAGACAACCAGGAAGGATTTCATCAGGCAGAAAGGTGCAATCCGACCAGGACTTCAGGTGAGGAAGGAACAAGGTTAGCCGTGATGGTTTTTTATAGCAGCTATAACAAAATTCTAGGCATTCATTTTCTTAGTTGCTCACCTTCTAGACCCTGTCTACATTCCTTTCCTTTATTTTCAAAGGCAGTCATGACGGGATGAGTGTTTCTGTTGTCTCATCAATGACATGACTCAATTTCTTTCTTCCACATCTAGAGATCTATTTGTACACTGGTCTTTCCTGCCTAGTCCAGATGCCAGGGTAACCTTGACATCTCAAAGTCAGCTGATTAGCAATCTTAAATCCATTTGCCAACCCAGCTCCTATTGGCCATGCAAGGCTCCAGGGACAAAGATGTAGACGTCCAGGGGCAGTCATTAGTCCACCTACTTAAGGAGGGAAGCGGGAGGTCTCAAGTTCGGTTGAGTGTCCAACATCAACTCCCCTAAAATACTGCTCAGTATCTTGTGGCTAGGACAAAGCTGAGCTTACTGCCTACCATCATGAGAGAGGAACACTTCAATAAAGTCTGGGTAGTGTTGTCCAGGGGTAAGAAAAAGTTGGATATTGATAAGGTTTTGGGTGTGGCTGGTGTTCCGGTAGGGAGATAGCTGGGTTAGAGTAGGACAAAGGCCATGTCATAATGGTTTAGGACTGAGGACCACAAAGATGATATAAATACAGGATTTTCAAAAGCCTGAAAGAACAAATAACACTTGGCCCTAAGCCCTATACAGTTAAGTAACTTGATAGACATAGAATTAGATTTTTCTGACAAATTCACAACATTAACAATAAAGTTAGGCATTTTTATTTTCCTGGGCAAGGGCTTCTTAGAATAGCAAAGCATTACTGAGTGTCATCTGGTAGTTAGGCCATGTTGGGTGGCCTGTGTACCAGGGAGCTGATGTCATCCTGGGAGAAGTCTGTAGGTGGAGATGTTTTCTGCTCCTGGGGGGGGGGGGAGTATCTGAGACCCTACCACGCTTAAGTGTGTTTTAAAGAATTCAGATTATACTTGGCTGAACTTTATATAACCAAAGGCTGCTTTGGAGAACAATAAACCTGGCAGCAGCTAAAATAAAGATGAGATCAAAGATGGAGAGGCCTGTTCAGGGTAGGTTGGAATAGTTCAGATGAGAGGAGCAAGGACTTTGATAGAGGTTGTGGCACCTACTATACATTTGTCATATGTCCAGCATTTTACTGGGTTTCATCAGTGTTGTCCTGCTGGAGGACTTGCGGAACAGCACAGGTAGGACCTGGTTCTGTGGTGCTTAGGTGGGGCTTGTACCATGCTCATGGGAAGAATGAGTAATTTCAACCTCTACTCAAAAGCCATCTGAGTCTAAGACCTATTTTTGCAGGTTAAATGTCATCAGGTTCATAATCTGTGTCTGTGTTTTAAGCCTGTTGGTACAAATTGCAATAACTTTAGCAATTTAAAACAACATGCTTTTAGTATCTGACAGCTTGGGAGGTCAGGAATCCTAAAAGCTAGGTGTCGGCAGGCTTGTGCTCCTCCTGGACTGTCTAGCAGAGAATTCATTTCTTCACCTGTTCTAGCACCTAAGGGTCAGCTGCATTCCTGAGCTCAGGGCCCTTCTCTGTTTTTAAGAGCTCTGCTCCTTGTCTCTCTCTTACTTTCTTTTTCCCTCTCTCTCCCTCTTTCTCTTTTTTCCCCTTTTTCCTCTGCTCCCATCTTTAGATCTTTCCCAATCTGCCATTCCAGTCTTGTAGAGATGCCTGTGATTACATTTAGTGACCACCTTGCATAACCCAGGGTCACCTCCTTATCTTGAGGTCTTCTACTCTATCAGATCTGGAGAGTCCCTTTGGCCACAGAAGGTGACAGTTACCTAATCCCTTCCAGGGATTAAGATGTTCAGCACTCACAGGGCCATTTTTGCACCTACCTCTTTCTGCAAGACCCTGTCTCAAGCTTCTTCCCTGAGCCCTCTTCCGCTTTGTTTCTACAGACATTTCCACTCCACCCTACTGGCTCTCTCCCCATCCTGCTCTGTACTCTTCCTGACCACCAGAAGCCTCTCATGATGTCCAAGTTCTCATCATTGTTCAGGGTCTCTTGAAGCCCATTTCCCCTCAGAAGCCCCCTCCTGGAGCTTATGTCTTTCTTCTCCTAGGGTCCTTCCCACTCATGGAAGCAGGCACCCAGATCTTTTAACCTTTGCACATTTATTGTGTCCCTTTGGAAGCAAAATCTATTCCCCAGCCCTCCTGCCACACAGGAATTGTTGAATGGAGCAAATTAAGAGTGCATGGTTTTTAGCTGGAGAGGAAAGAAGAGTGGGGAATTAACATGATGTCCATAGCCAAAAAATGAAGCCCTACAGTGTAGAAAGTGTAACTGTGCAGAGTGAAGGCACAGCCCAGTGAGAGCCTTGGCTCGCTCTCCAAAGAAGCCCCTCCCTGGCCCCCAGGTTTTGAGTCACTGAATTACTTGGCAGGGCTGTGGATCATCACAGTTGGCTGCATTTAAGAATAAGGGACAGACTCTTGCTCAAGGATGATTTAAGAACAGCTGTGCTTAGAACTGGGGAAGGAACTGAAATGCTCTTGATTCCTTTCACCCCAGAAACCCTACAGGACATAGTCTCCTCACTTCACCCTGCTGCATTCCTGGCTCCTCTTTCTCTTCCCCAGCTATGACCTTTTGGGATTGATTTTAAACTACATACTGATCAGCAAAATGCCAGGCAACAATTTACTGGGATCACTCTCACTGGTGGCCTATCTAGAATTTGCAGCAAGTAGATGGCGAATCAGGAGGACACATGCTAGTTGCTATAACAAACAATCTTCACATCTTAATGTCTTGACAAAGATTTGTTACCATCTCCCACAGTCTGGTACACACTGAGAGTTCTCTTGAGCTCTCTGCCAAGTGGTTAACTTAGGATTTCAGTCCCGTTACACCTTAAGAAGCCACCATCTTCAGCATGTGTTCTCCAAAGTCATCCTAGAACAGAACTTGTTGAAGATCAGTCAGGGAGCTTTTGGACCAAGTCTAGGTGTAGCTCCCATCACTTCTTTCCCCATTCCATGTGCCAGAGCCAAAGCAATGGTGAACTTTGTTGCAAGTGAGGCTTAAACATGCATTCTTCCTTCTGCCCAGGGACAGGGCCAGGAGCTGCACCTGGTTTCCATGCCAGGTCTGCAAAATCAGCATTGGCTTCTTTGTAGTGTCTGGCTATCATGACATTTAGCCTATACTCACCATCATGGAGACCAGACCTTCAGCTTGGGGACTGATTTTGGCTTCTCTGTGATACTACTAGCAACTATTTGCAGTTTTGGACACTGCCCAGGCTGTTCCCACAATTGGGTAGCGTTTTCCAATTGACAATAGTGCTTGGGTGCAGAAAGAGTGTAACCTACATCCTAAAGTGATAGGGCTTTGTTTGAGGTCCTTTATGGATAATTTGAAAAAGGACTGAGTTCCAGGTCATTTGGCTCTATGACAAATCATCCAACAGCTGGGTTCTTCTACATTTAGACGATGGCCAGGGCACATTCAGTGATTGGAAAGATGGCCTTGCCCTCCTGGTGAGAGTCCCAGTTTTCCTGTGCTGTGCCCACACCATGGAACCTGGGAGGGCTTGGCAGAAGCATGGCAGAACCAACCTTCCCGCTTGTTCCTCTGCCTATGGGGTGCCCCCAAGTCCTCCATGCAGTGACAGCCTTTATCCTTTCCTAGGATAATCCTAGGGACCAGGAGGGTCTTGGTCACACACTTGCAGAAAGAAAGGAAAAGCTGTTTTAGTAGGAGTGGGTAGAAATGTGTGCTGAGTAACGGGTGGTGTGTTTGCAATGTGCAAATCCACCAATTGTCTAATTCTTTAATGTCTAATTCCTGTGTATGCTAGTGTTCCTCTCTGCAGTCCGTGTGTGTGTGACCTGCCATACCAACAAATGTGCATTTTTCTATGTATAAATGACCCTTTCTGTCCAATTCTAGTTTCCTTAATAACCTTACTCAGAATATTCCTCCAACATAAAATACAGATTTGTTTGTTGTTTCCTGATTCTGGGTCCTTGCATGGAGAAATAAGAGATAGTGAGTTCCCTCAATGTGCTCTGGCTTCAGAATCTTGCTGGCTTCTGGATCCTTCTCTGGTTGATGTCAGCCTCACTTGACCCCTAGGTTCCCGTGACTTATTTCCCAATACCTCCCACTTAACTATCCCTGAAATAATATTCTGAGGAGGTCTGGGCAGAGGAGTCTTCAAATAAATCAATGCATGCCAAGAGAATGCATGAGTAACTGGGCAGCTCATGGCCTAAGCCTCCAAAACTGTGCCAGGGAGGTGAGTAGCCACCCCCAGGGTTTGGGCGCCCCCACACCTGGGCCTCTGCACTGCACATCTTTTTATTGGGAAACAGAATGTTCTTCCCTCCTTGTCATAACCCTGTGGAGATTCACTTACTAGGAAAGACACGAAAGCTAAGAAGTCTTTGAACTTAACTGTGTTGTATATTTTCTTAACATTTGGATCTGGGACATCTGTCTTGGCTTAAAAGCAAATCTATTTATATCAACAACCATTTACATGTAGCCCTTGGAGACTGATTAATGCAGATGTCACTTGTTGTGAAATTTTTTTTCTTTTTTCCTTTCCTTTTTTTTTTGATACGATTCACTTTTTTAAAAATATGGAATTCATGTCTGCCCTGCTCCCTTCTCCATAAAATGAAATCTCAGAAATTTGCAAACCTTACTTCTTTGTGTACACAAACTACATCTTCTTAGCTTTCCATAACATGTGACTCATGTTATTGTGATGGAGGAATGGATGAGTCATTTTCGGACCACGAGGGCTGGGAACCAAGAGCCTTAGGGGAGTCTGCTGGTTTAGAAGGCCGGTAGAGGGATTGCTTGCTGGATGGGGAGCGTCAGGAAGGATGGGAGTGGACTCACATGGGCACTGAGACTATGCAGCCCTGCCTTGGCTCAGAGCAAAGGGTGTGGGCAAAAGGGCTGTGATCGGGGAAGGCCAGGGGCATTATGGACCCCACAGCATCTCTCCACGAGGGTTGTTCCAACCTGAAACCACACTCCATGTGCATCTGGAAGTTGCTCAGATTGTGAGCTCTCTGCACAAGATTTCGAGCACTTGAGCAGAAACACTGTGGTGTGTCTGCTTAGAGACTTGTTGGCTTCCATAAGGAGGCTCCAAGACCCCTACGGAAAGGGAGACAGAGTCGTGGACCTTGCCACCATGGCTTGTACCTGTCTGCTTAATTCTTTTTTTCACTTTCTGTTACGCTCATATTCCTTCTCTATTCATTGGATTTACTGGTGGCACGATGACAATTTCACCCCACCCAACTTGTGTTTTCCTTGCGTTTATACCTAAGAGATGGAATAAAATGTGTGAAGCCACTGTCATGCTCTTCTCCAAAATGGGAAACAAGTTTTTCCACCCATGACCTTGATTCACAGAGGATAATCACACAGAGGAAAGTTCACTTGCAGTGAGTTTATTTCCAAGGGGATTGTGATCAGTGGACAGAGAAATGAGATGGCTATAGATCGATCTTGAAAAATAAAACTTTAAAATGATGTAGTTAAGGACCTGGGCATTTTAGGAATGGTACTTAGGTTATCACTGTGACATTAGCCTTCTGCTTTGCCCATACATGAAATTGACCCAGACCACCATCGAGACCAGTGTGGGGCCAGCTAATTCTCTGCATTGCTAGTGTGTCACAGAGTATTTGAGAACTGTAGTAACTTTGCTAGGCACTACTGTCAGAACTTTAGGAGAAAAAATTGCTTATTATGTAAGCAATGTAGTTAAGTAATGGCCTCTCCTTTGACTTTCACTTGGGGTTTATTATGCAAAGACACTTTATCACTGTTCATTCATTTAAACCCCATTACAACCCAATACTTTAAAAATTGCACCCCACTTTTTCAGGTGCTTCCCATTAGCTTCTCAGAGAGATCTGGTAATGTGACTGAAGTCCCCCAGTGAACAGTGAGGGAGATATTCCTGATTCTAAAGTCTTCGACCTTAATCTTTCTACCCACTTTGCCCAAGTCAATTATGTTGGGTGACCAAATATCTAAAGGTCACATCTGTCCATCAACTATGGCTATGTCTTGATTCTAGAAGTGCCCAACCTCTGACCTTGGGAAAAAGAAATCCTTTTCCATGCACTTGAAAGTTAAGGTCAGGGAATGGGACCCAACTTAGGCCATTGTGGAAATAAGATTTAATTTCAGTTCCATCTACTGCCAATTCTCTTCCCCTGGCACAGAGCATTTTTGTCTGCACATCAGAGTAGAGTATGAGGAACATTCTCACAGGGAAAGAGTTTGCTAAAAATAATAGAGTCCCTACTCTGGCGATGACTGTTTCTATGGCTCATTCATTTTTCACTGCTGGGCCCAAATGGGCTGGGGTCTCCTCTGCCCACTCCAGCGCGGTCAGATTAACTCTTTGATGGTGCTGTGCGTCACATTGGGATCAGCCAGCACAGGAGGCAGCATGAAGACAATCAGGTGTGCAGCAGACCCTAGGTATGGCTTCAAACCCATAATAGTTGCGGAAGGTGCATGTAGACTACAGATGGTGTGTGGAGCTGCGCAGGTGCAGGGCCGAGCTACAGTGCATTTGTTACAGTGGCCTCTGATTGGCTGTGGGTTGCCCCGCCCATGTGGGCTGAACCAGGCTGTGGGAAGAAGCCAGATCTGGATTCTTGCAGATGAAATCATAAGCAGATTGGTGTGAAGCTGGGCGAGCTCGCATTTTGGAGCTCCAGGCCCTCTCCTCTGGAGCATAGGAAGCAGCAACTCTGTGCTGTGGAGGCTCAGGCCTGACTGGGCTGGGAGAGGACTGGAAAGGGTCCTGTCAGTGATGCAAAGTTGATTTCTAATGCAGTGCTGGAGGGAGCTGTTGAGCTCTGCAGAGGAGGTGGGTGGCTTGTTTGTTTTTACTTAGGATTAGTGCTTCCATATGATAAAATCATTTTGCCATGTTAGAAGACGACATCTGGGCTCACAGATCCAAAAGAAAATCAAAACCATTACCTCCACCATGGAGTGTTAAAGAGACAGGCTTTCAGGGAACTTGACAGCTGCTGCTGAGAACGGGCCTCCCAAGGCTGCTGAGGCCGTATCCCAGATGTCTGATCAACAGCCCGCTTCACGGTCAGGTTATCAGAAAGTAATTTCCAGGATACGTCTCGGCATGGTGCGCACCATCATGCCACTACAACCCCTACTTAGTGATCTAAATTCCAAGCCCTGTTAATCATCATGCAAGGTGTATATTTGGATGTGACGTATCTACAATTAAGCCTAATTAAAGCCACCCACTTTGAGCAAGCTGAAAGACCAGCATTTAGAAAGACGAGCTGAATAATTAGGGTCATTAATAGGAACCAATCATTTAGTTTATGATAGCTTAAAAATAAATAGGGATCAGCAGATCTCTCCCGTCTAATGGAAACACGGAGGGCAAAACTGAGCTGATTTGGAAGGAACCCCTCAATTACATTGCAGATGGCTACCATGTTGCAGTCTCCCTTGCCCCACCCCTTGGTTCCCCAGCCTGTTCACATTTTGCAGTCAACAGGTAGACTTCTGAAAAGATGTGATGGCTTGTCAGGGTTAGAGGAAAATGCTCCGCCCTGCACAGCAAGGCCAGGTTGGAGCAGATGGGATTCAGCTCCCAGCCTCAGAAGGGATTTTTTTTGTCCCTGGTGGTGGTGGCCCTCCTGGGTGGAGGCCTCCTGCTGAGAATTCCCATCATCTCCAGTCCTGTGGTTACCACGGGATCTTTCTGAAACCTCAGTGTATCTATTGATGCAACTGTGGCTCACCCACAGTCTGTTACCACCTGCCTTTACATAAACAGTTTATGTACACCCTGCTTCACCTTTGGGGGGAGCTCTCAGGGTGGCCCCAGGATGCCCTCAGGCAATGGCGACCTTCAGGGCAGATGCTATATGAGGCAAGGAGATACCTAGCAGGCTCTGCAGGGGAAACCCAGGCTGTGGGTGCCAGCAGGGGTGTGGGCCAGCTGGGAACTGGGTGGGAGTCAGGCGGGCCTCAGGGCCGAGTCAGAGTTCAATGTGCACTCCATGAAGAAAACAGGATGATTTTCGGGGGCCTGTCTTAGCCTTGAGCTGGATTTTATTCCCAGTGATCTAATGTATGAGTGCATGGATACATGTATGCATGTATCATACTAGGCAACTGACTGCAGGAGAAGCTGAGCTCCTGCTCCCTCCTTTTAAGAAGTGACCTTAAGATATGGCCCCAGCTTGGCACATGCTTTAGGTTGTGATCACATGCGCCTGTCTTAGTCGTATGGAAGTCTGCCCCACCCCCCGGGGCTGGGAAGCCATCTCTTTCCTGCCTAGAAGGTTGGGTGCTACTGGTTAACCTCACTTTGTGGTTTTTACATGTGGATTCACTCTCATTCAACATTTTCACTCTTACTTTTTTTTTTTTAGAGGGGTTGAGAGTGGTTTAAGATGGATTGGTTTTGTTTCACAAGAAAACAATGTGGTCTCGGTTTCTGATACATCTACTGAGTGACTGCATAGGGTTTTGGAGCTGCTTGGAAGCAAAAGAACCCCTTGAGAAGAGATACAGCACAATGCTTCACAACCTGGCTGTCATAGACCCCTGGCGCTGGGTCACTGAGTTTGGGGGCCCGTCATGTACATCAGGAGCGTGGCTCCCTCTGCCTACTAATACCAGTAGCACCCCTCCTGCACCACCCCCACATCTGACAGATGTTTCCAGACACTGTCAAATGTTCCCTGGGGGAGGACAGGCAAAATCACCCCCGGCTAAACCTATGGTGTGACATGATTCATCCGAGTGGGAGAATGAATTCTGCCCTTCTGAATGTCTAATGCTGCTAGAACAAAAAGAAATTTTTTCTGACACACTCAAGGAATCACAGAATCTCATCACGGTCATCTTTTGCGAGAAGAGCCTCCTTTCCTGACCCCCCCTTTCAGTTTTTTTTGATTTTCCTCATGATCTCTCTTCATGCATTAGATGGTAGGTGACTCTTTCTTGGATGATGTGCATTAAGTCTCTTTGCTGACGTAAGGTAAAAATGTCTGATTCCCGCCAGCTTTTCCCTCCATTCCTGTGGTGACCCATTCTCACCAGCTGTGACTACTGAATGCCACCCAGACTTCCCAACAGCCACTTTGCCCCAGTTGAAAGAGAGACACTCAGACACATTCAGGGTGAAAAGCCTTAGCTTTAAAATCAGTTGATGATTCCGCACCCTTCTTAAGATCTGCTGATAGCCTGCTCTGTGGTATGCAAATCCATGCTGCGCTGGTGGCCTGGTAGAAATAAGGGGCAATACCCAAGCACATCGCATTCACAGCCACTTACAATCACCCTCCGGCCTCACTGGGCTACTCTGAGGTTGCTGTACTCGGGATTGCTACAGAGATAAATCCATATTTTTTCCTTGATCCTCCTTTTTTGTTGTTGTTGGTACTTGGGATTGAACCCCAGGGCCTTCATACTGAGCTACATCCTTAGCCCTTTAAATATTATTTTTTAACTTAGCAGGGTCTCACTAAGTCACTAAGTTGCCAAGGCTGAGTTTGAACCTGCCACCCTCCTAGCTTAGCCTCCCAGAATGCTGAGCCACCAATCCCGTCTTGGTAAATCTGTATTTCAGATGCAGAAAGATATCCATAGTAAAGGAGAAAGCAAGTCCGCAAATGAAAAATGAAACTTAATGAAAAGTGGTGGCCAGTGCATGTTTATAGAGGCCTTGGGTGGCTTGGCTGTCAGAGCCCAGGGTACCCACAACAGCCATGCCAGGCAAAGCTGAGGGCAGGCGGGGACCCAGAGGATGGGGTGAAGGCAGGCCATTCTTGTTTTTGCTTTTACACTCTATGTAGGTTTAAGTTTTTGAATCAGCAGTACTACTGTTAAGCTTTAAATGAGTGAACCCAATTTTCCCTTCTTCAGTTGCCCCTGTGACAGTGTCTTTCGGTTTCCTTCTGACCTGGAACAGCTTCATTCTTGTCTTGCCTTTATTGGTATCTTACTTGGAACGTATGAAGTTTCCCTTTGTCTTCCTCAACCCACCCTGAGTGTCACTGTCTTTTAGGGCTAAGTCTGACAGCTCTCTCTAGTGAGGTTCAATGTCCCTTGCAGTGACAGCTGGGATTGGCACACCTCTAACAGTCTGTGGGAGGCTGAGGCAGGAAGATCTCAACTTTGAGCCCCAACTGGGCAACTTAACAAGATCTGTTCTCAAAATATAAAAACAAAAAAGGCAGAGGATGTAGCCCTGTGGGAAGGCTGTGGCTTCAATCTCTAGCACTAAGAAAAAATTAAAAAAGGAAGGGCTGGGCGGAAGGGCACTGAGGTTCCGTGGAAGGGTAGTCACAGAACCCATACTCAAGAGCACTGCTATTGGAGCTCCCAGAGCTGCAGGCCTTGCAGGACCCCCCTCCTGCAAGCATGGTGGCCCAGCCTGCTCTGAGCCCATCATGGTCCCCACCCTCACTGGCCTCCTCTTCCCACAGGCCTCACAGGGCCATGCAGCAGGGCCTCACGGGCCAGAGCTGCCATGTCTGCTCTCTCTGCAGGTTCCATGGTGAGGTGACCGAGTTCAGGGCCCAGCCCTGTTTGGTCCCCTGAAGCTGGGAACACCTTACTCTGCCTGGCAAGTAACCATGGTGATGCCCCAGCCATCCTCAGGAGGATTAAAAGAGTTGATTTAAATATGAGTTTCCATATTAAAGACATCACTAGGAAGAATACCAGGTAAATATGGTAATGATGGAAATCTCCTGTCTACCTTCAAGAAAGCCCCAAACAAAGAAGTTGCAAATTCCTAAGGACAGCTGTGGAAAAGGACAGAGAAAATGGATTTTAAAGGAAGGGCCCAGGTGGGCAGTGGTGCTGGGCTTAGGCTCAAGAAGGCCAAAGCCTACATGGTGGCATGCAGAGTGGCCAGACGGTTTGCACCCAGAAAGTCTCCTGGAGCGGAGGAGAAGGGCAGAAAGGTGCTGGGGGTGGAAGGCTGTTTGCCTGGTAGCTGTGTCCTCGCCAACTTGGCCCTGCTTGCTGCTGACCCTGGAGATGGATTCTTTGGAGAGTCTAGAGCTGGAACTGCAGAGCTCGGGCCCAGGGGTGGGGACAACACAGCAAGAGGAAACTAAGGGGAAGAACATGGGGTGCAGAGCCCCGTGCTCACGAAATCGGCAGCGAGGCACTCAGCTTCTAGGAAGCAGGCTACTGCTGCCTTATGGGACCCTTCAAGGGATGAACACAACAAGCCATAAACACAACAGAACAGAAAACAACCACAAAGGAGCAAGCCCAAGAATCCCCTCCCACAGGCCCAGCTGACACGGGACAGGTGTCTCCCGCAGGTGGGTCTCTAGGTCCCCTGTGCAAATACAGGGACTTCAGCCTGCTTTTGAGTTTGCCCAGATTAAAAATGAGCAGAAAACCAAAGCAGCAAAAGACTGCCTGATGACATCCATCCAGGGGGACAATGAATGTGAAAGTTGATTACATACATAAAAATGTGGAAATCAAAGAGAGTCCAGTCTGTGAAAAAATGCTTAGTATTGTTAGACAACAGAACAGTGGAAGCTGAAGCTACATGGAGTGTGCACAGCCATGTTCATAGCTGATTACTCCTAGCAGCAACATGTGGAAGCAACCCAGTGTCCTTCAGCAGATGGATGGACAAACGGAATGTCATCAGTGCACAAAATAGAATATTACTTGGCCCTCAAAAGGATATGACACACAGAACACACAGAACTGTGGAGCGCAGTTAAGTTCACAGGGACCGAGAGGAGAGGGGAGGAGGGGTTGGGAAGCTAGACTGTAACCAGAGCTGCAGTTGGGAAAAATGAAGAAGTCCTAGAAATGGATGGTGGTGATGACGGCATGACCACACACATGCACTTGCAGCCCCTGAATGGTATGCCCAAAGGGACTACAGCAATAAATGTGCTACTATATATATTTTAGCACAACAAAAACACATCACAATACTATTTGACCCTGTAGAGTCATGAAAAAGGCAGAGAATAAGAAGTATCAGCAGGATGTAGAGAGACCACAGCACTCGCCCACTGGGGACAGGAATGTACCACTGTGTGACTTCCACGGGGCACTGGGAGGTATCTGATAGCTCCTGGAAGGGTTAAACCTGTAGCTGTCACATGATCCAGCAGCCGCACACATCGGGGTGCCCGTAGGAGAAATGGAGCTGTGCATCAGCTCAGAAACTTGGGCTTGGATGGTACTGACAACTGGATAAGTCAAATGTGGCATAGCCACATGATGGGGTTGCTTCACCCACCGAAAGGAGCAAAGTTCTGACAGCTGTCACGACGTGGATGGGCCTCCCAGTAGCCTGTGGGCCAGGGCAGCTGAATGAAAAAGACCAGTACAGGCTGACCGGGAGGGACAGAAGAGTGGGTGGGAGAGGGGTGGGGCAATGACTCCAACAGGTTGGGGGCTTCTGTGTGAGCATCCCAGATGGATAATCCCGATGGTGGCATAGCTTGGTGAACATCCAGCACTAATGAAGGCAGAGCAGCATACCATGGAAGTGACATCCCAAGGAAAATGTGAACCTGGAGGAAACGGAGACAGCGCCTTATAGCTAATGTCAGATGAGAGGGCTGCTCCTCTAGGGGTCAAGGGTGGGAGACTTTGGAAAGCTATGGTGACAGCCAGACAAGAGAGCCAGTGCTGTGATAGGGCAAGGAAAGAAGAGTGGGAGGCAGGGCTAGAAAACTGTGTCTGAAAATAAGGCAGAACCTCACAGAGAGAAGGGGAGGGACAGAATACAAGAAATGGGAGGCTCCGTGCAGGTGGAACTGCCACCTGGTAACAATTTCCAAGGAGAGGGAGCAGAGCAAATAAGAAGGCTTCAAATCCCAGCTCAAGACCTTCCTCCTGAGACAGGCACAGCAGTGTGTAGGTCCAAGACTCTGGGGCAATGGTTCAAAACAGACCCACCCTAAGGCACACTGCTGTGACTTCAGATCAGTTTATGGGGAGCTGGGTGTGGTGCTGCACTTCTGTAATCTGAGCTCTCTGCAAGGCTGGCGCAGGAGGATCGTAAATTTGAGTTTAGCCTGGGCAACTTAATAATTTAGGCACTGTATCCAAAAAAATAAAATGAAAAACAGCTGGGAAGGGAGCACAGTGCACCAGCCTGAGGCTCAATCCCCGGTATTGGGAAGAGAAAGGCTCATTATGGGGCATGAAAGAGGCAAAATACAAAGAGCAGTTTCTCAGCGGCAGCCTTGCGGCATCCAAGATGGTAGTACTGTTGGGAGCCAATTTGTTACTGCAGTGCGGTACTCGGTACTCATAGGAAGGACCGATCCACCGCAAAGAAGGAAGACTGGCATTTTCAAGAATTTGGGGGCAGCCGTTAGAAAGGAAATGCTCAGTCCGAATGAGATTTGGTCCTGTAGCAAAGAGGCAGGAATTAATAAGACTGGAGAACACTACAGTGCGACGAGAAAGCGCGCTTACGGGAAACCTAGCGTGCGCTTCCAGACGGTGCAGTGCACAGCTGCGCGCAGGAGGGAGAGAGGAAGAGGAAGGAAGAGAGAGGACGTAGGTGAGCGGGGCTGGGAGGAAGAGCGCAGACCCTGGGCCCCGGCCGGCCCGAAGGGCATTCCAGGAAGGGGTCCACTTCCCAGACCCTGAAGGTTTCTCCTGCATAGGAAGAACCCACCCTGCCCCAGGCGCCTTGCATAAGCGGCAGAATCTGCTCAGGCTCCCAAGACAAAAGAACCACAGGTTGGGCTTAACCAGCACTTACTTTTAACTAATTCATTTATTCAAATTTTATTACTACTTATTTGCAGCACATAATGATTACCGTCCTCAGGGGAGTTAGTGCAGGTGTACGTGAAGCATCTTCACTCTTTTCCGTCCTCTTTCCATCCCCTCCCTCACCCCTCCCTCCATCTCCTGGTCCTTTCCCTTTTGCAAATGATCTAGCTCCCTGTTTCTCATGACCTATCTTTTATTTGTTCTTTCATTTATTTATACATTGGGCCTCTCATATAAGAGAAACCATGTGATACTTAAGCGTGTGCATCTGATTCGTTTCACTTAATGTTTCGGTCTCAAGGTGCGTCCGTTTCCTACAAACTACTCCAGCGTGCGCATCTTTACACAGCGTAGTGCACCGTAGAACGCAAACAGCACACTTTCTTATCATTCATCCGTTGATGGACACCGAAGCTCCTTCCAAGATTAAGCTGTCAGGAGTTGTGAGCGATAAACACGGGTGTGCACATCACTTGAACAACAGTTATTGTCTCACGGCTGGAGGCCCGGAATCCAAGTTCACGGTGTCAGCAGGGCCAGCCCCTCCCAGGGCGTCCTTCCTTGTCTTGCCCATGCCATCTTCTCCTTGTGTCCTCAGGTGGCAAGCTCCTCCTCTTCTAAGGACGTCAGCAAGTAGCGCCAGGGTCCCACCCTGTGACCTCACTTCACACTAATGGCTCCAAGGCTGTATCTCCACATGTGCCTGCATTCAGACAGGGCAGGATTCAAGCACACGAACTAGGGGTGGAGGAGACCGCAGCCCCCCACAGGGTGCCTGATCACCTAGCAGAGAGTTACACTGGCGAGTTCTCCAGGCAGCTGGGGAGGAGGCTGGAGGCAGCTGGCCGAGGTAGGTGAGCGCAGCTGTCTAGAGATAAGGCGCCAGATGGACGCTGATTGCTGTCTCTGCAAGCTGAGGACCTGGCTTTCACCCCAGGCCTCTGTCCTAGGCACTGTTGGATTTTTGTCCAAGTAGCTCATCCCTAGAATCCTCCCTGGCTTCCAGCAGAAACTGCATCTGCAGGATGTCTGTGGAACTGTCTCCTCATGACACATTTGCGGGGCATTCTTTCCATCAGCAGGCCATGCCCTCAGATGGGCAGGTTTGCTCTTTCTGGTTCTAAGGCGCCCCTGGCACGGTCCTCTCATTGGACAGAGCTGGTTCCCTCCTCCTAGGGTGCCTCTGCCCAGAGAAAACTGAGCTTTGCATTCAACGTAAACAGACGCACATATAACCACTAGAGTTTTCGTATTTCTTTTTTATTTTACTTTATTTTATTTTATTTTATTTTTTTTGGCGGAACCAGGGATTGAACTCAGGCCCTTGTGCCTGTCAGGGAAGCGCTTATTCCATCAAGCCATCACCCGGCCCCCTCATATTTCTTTTTTAAAGAGAACACAAAAGTAGTTTTTAAAAAGCTCATTAGAAACAATACAGAACTTCACCAAATAAAATGATAGGAATTTAACAATGCCGGCCACACTGTACAGTGACCACTGGGGTTCTTTGGTAAATCTGAAGCAAAGATTCAGACTTTGCTTTTGCCGAGCCTGGAATCTCATCTTAGACTGCGAAGAAGCTCGTTTTCTTAGCTATAGAGGTGTCCCCTGAGCTGGCTCCAGGCCCTGCCATGAAGCCTGGTGCCCGAGGGTGAGTTTCTGGGGAGTGAGAGTGTCTATCGGGCAGGCTGTTTCTCTCTCTCTGATGAGAAACTGTGCAAATTGGCTGGCAGTGTGAACGGCGCTGTGTTTACGCCCAAGCGGGAAGCCCAACCAAGCCAATGGAGCGATACCACCCAGGGCCTGGCCTCCGATGCTCTGGCTCTGCCGAACAGGACAAGGGGACTCTGGCTAAGCCAGGTTAAGAAACCCCACAGAGCACTGGCTGCTAAGACACGATTCCTTCAGGCCCGCGGAGGCCTCAGATCACCTAAGAAAATTTCCAGAAATGGCTGGTCAGCCACAGGAAACAAGTGGAAAAGCTTGAAAAGTTTCTGTGTTTTACCAAGATTGTGTCAGTCCTGCATTTGTGTTTAGCCTCATGGGTACACGAGCTCCTCTACTTGCAAGGACGTCAGCTGAGACAGATGTTATCACTCTTGTCAGTCATCTCCAGGCAGGAGGGTGTGTGTGTGTGTGCGTGTGTGTGTGATTGTGTGCTTGTGAAGCTCATCAGGAAGACAGGACAGCAGAGGGCTTTCTTTTGTTGTTATAAGAAGTGCTCGGCCCTGTGCCCAGCACTTGTTAGACACCATAAGTTCAGGTTGAGTGAAGAGGGATTGAGTAGTCAAACAGAAGGGTGAAGCCTCCTGAGAAAGAGTGAGAATCGCAGGAGTTGTCAAGTCCAGGATAGCGGGGACTGGGGATTCTGGGCTGAAAACTCACAATACCATGTGCATCTTTATTTCCTATGATGAAAGATAAATTTCACATTATTCAGAAATTGGTTCCCAAGTCACACTTATTGGATAAGAAAATATGAACAGAGAGTGGGCAGTATAGCTCTGTGGACTAAGCACTTGCTTAGGTAAGCGCAGGGACCAGGGTTCACTCCCTGGCTGGGCATGCCGTGCTGGCTCTGCCCCCAGGCGTGCTGAGATGGTGATGGAGTCTGGGTGTGGTGGCATGTGCGTGTATTCCCAGCACTTGGGAGGCAGAAATCAGGAGGATCACTATGAGGCTGGGATGTGTAGAGAGATACTGCACAAAAAAAATATATATATATAATATATATGATAATATATATATATATATATATATATATATATATATGATATATGAACAGGCAGGCACACAAGTCAGAGGAAACACATTTGCAGACCCAGAGAATTGGCTTTAAAATCCTGAGGATTATTTGATCCATTTCAACACAAACTAAGTACACAAAGCTGTGAAAAGTTTTGAATATAGTAGAACCAATAAAGAAAGAATTAAATAAAATGGGTGTTTAATGTAAAGGTGTAAAAACTGCATCTGAGGAGGAGGATGAATTCTATTTACCTGCTTTTTCTACTCCATTGACTTGAGCTCTTCAAATTTGTTTTAAATAAAATAGAATTAAATACTGGGAAATAGCATATATTATTTTCCCAAAGCTAGCATATTTAATTGTAAAGTTAATTAGAACCAGAGCCCAGAGATCTTTCATTTTGAAATAGCATATATTATTTTTTAGAAGAACTACAATATTTAATTGTAGACTTAATTAGAACCAGAACCCAGAAAAATCACAAGAGATAGAAATCTTTCATTTTGAAAGAGTACCAAAAAATCCTGAGCAAGTTTTTAAAGAAAGAGGAAACGCAGTTAGTCAGTAATTCATGGGAAATACTCAGTCCTGTCAACATCGAAAGCAAGGGAAATTGAGGAGAGACCAGTTTTGAGTACAAAATTCACAGTAACAACAAATATTCTGATATTCTTTCCCAATATTGGCCAGAAAGCTATAGAAAAAATATGGAAATGAAAGATAACTACCGTTGGCTGTGGTGTGATGATAGAATTAGAGATTATATTTCTTTTATTTGGTCTTTATTGATTCATTTCAGGCTTTTTAATGTTCTAGAGTGGGTCTTGCTGCACAGTTCATGCTGGCACTAGACTCAGTTCAGTCCTCCTGCCTCAGTCTACCAAGGGCTGGGACAGCAGGTGTGTGTCTCCACACTTGACTTGCTTGGTTTGTGTGAACTGTTCGATTTTGTGCACACACAGGTGCAGGCAGTGCACCGAGGCCTTCCGGAACTGCAGTCTGTGCTGTGGCAGGAATCTGCCACCTGCAGCAGAGGACAGTAATGACTCAGGAATAATGAAAGCAGAGACACTTGCAGAAAGTGCCTGATATTTGTGTCATGTCAAAACAACAATCTGGGGCTGGCCAGAGAGCTCAGTGGGCTGAAGCGCCTGCTTAGACAGAGCCTAGCGGCCAGGGTTTGGTTGCTGGTGTGCTGTGCCGGTCCTGCCCCCAGGGCTCGCTGAGAAGGTGACTGAGACTGAATGCCTGGGTGTGGTGGTACATGCCTGTAATCCTAGCACTTAGGAGGCTGAAAACAGGAGAATCACTGAGTCTGATCTATGTAGTGAGACCCTGTACTAAATACATTAAAAACAAAAACAAAAACAGTGTGGCCAGGCTACAGCTAAAGATGAATCTGACTTCTTTAGCTGTGGAATCTGATGTCATTTTGTGGAAATTCTTGGCAGTTGTGCTTTTATTGATAAGGTCCCTCCAGTTGTCCCCCACACTCATTTTGGACTTGTCCTCCTACCTTAGCCTCCCAAGTTGTTGGGACTGCAAGTATGTGCTACTTTGCCCATGGTGGAAGCCCATTCAGTCTGGCTCCCATCCTAGGAGGGGCTTTTATGACCTAAAGGGTGAGCACAGACAACCCCTTCATCACCAAAGTAGCAGAGGGTCCAGGCTCAGAATTCCTCCATTCAAGAACAAAGCTTCTTTCTTACCTCCAGACCTCATTACAAGAACAAATATTCATGAAAGTCAATCAGGGCAGACTTAGTCATTGGAGTTAACAGTGGTCAATGGCATTAGCAGAGTCCAAAAATAATCTGTAAGTAGACCAGGATCCTTAGATGGGAAAACAGGCAGAGCCAGTGCACAGGGCCAATGCTCAACTTCAGTCATCACCCATGCTGAGCCGGGTGAACAAGCAGGAAAATGATGACTTTCTCATTTCAGCACATGGATTTCATCATTGGTACATTATTTTTCCATGAAACACATACGCACGCGCGCACACACACACACACACACACACACGGAAGATCCGGAGATGTAACAGTGGGGGAAGCAATTTAGAGTGTTCAGGATATCTGGTGAAAGCAGTGCAAATCAATTGTCTTGAGAACATTACAGAGGCAGCCAAGTGCATGGTGAAGCATGATGAAGCCAGGACACAGGGAGGACAGCCTGCCTGCCACAGCCTGGGCTTCAGGCACTGCGCGTTCTTTTCTTGATTCTTGCAGGAAATCCGACAGGCTGAGGTGACGAGCTCCATGATGGAGAGGTGTGGGAGCCAGGGCTTGAGGAGAGGGGAAGAGGAATATTAAGCATCAGAGCAGAAATCAGTGACCAGTAGTATGGCTATAATGCAAGCACTTAATAGGGGAATTTAACAAAGTCAAAAGGTAGTTCTTAGGGCCGGCGGTACAGCTCAGCGGACTAAGCGCTCGCTCAACGAAGCGCAGGGACCAGGGTTCGATCCCTGGCTCCGGGTGCCGCGCCGGCCCCGCCCTCGGGCGCGCTGAGCCGGCGATGGAGTCCGGGTGCGGTGGCGCGTGCCTGTAATCCCAGCTATGGGGAGGCAGAAAGCAGGAGGATCGTTACAACCCACGTAGCGAGACCCTGCACAGGAAAAAAAAAAAAAAAAAAAAAAACCTTCAACAGCTTTCAAAAGGTAGTTCTTGGAGAAGACACATGAAATTAATAAATCCTTGATAAGACTATTAAAAGGAAGAAAGGAAGGAAGGAAGAAAATACAGATATCAAGCAGGATTTAGAAAGGAAGAAGCACTAAAGTTTTTATGGTGGGGAAATTATGGCTAACTTGGTTGCAAAACATTGTAAATTAAGACAACAATGGATAAATTCCTAGAAAAATGTGTTCCCTGGAGAGCACAAGGTCATGAGTTCGATCCCCAGTACAAAAAAAGAAGGAAAAAAAAACCACCCTGAGACAATCAACTTAAACTCACAAGAATAACATTTTAAAAAATCGGAATCATGCTATAACTATTAAAATAATGGAATCCAGAATTGAACACTGCTCCTCCCAGCTAGTCCCTGGAACAGATGGCCTCACTAGCAAATCTAACAGATACTTAAGGAAGGAATATCACTAAATGAAACAATCGTTCTGCAGATTACAATAGGAGAGTCACTTCTCAACTGTCCACGGAAGCATATCCTGATAGCAAAACTTGATGAAGCTTCATACTTCATGAGAAAAGAAAATTCTAGGCTCATTTCATGGGTGAAAAATCAACAATCATAGATGGAAAATTCCACAGCCAAATCTTAGCAAGTCATATTCTGCAATATAGAAATAGGATAGCACATCATGACTAAGCTGGGTTTAATTTAAGGATGCAATTTTGATATTTTAGTCAACTTTGTATCATGGTGAAAAAAATTTCTGAGGGCTTGGGAGATAGCTCAGTGGCACAGTGCCTGCCTGGTAAGCACAAGGTCATGAGTTTGATCCCCAGTACAAAAAAAGAAGAAGAAGAAGGAAAAAAAAAAACAAAAAACCTGAGACAATCAACTTAAACTATTTGCTTTGATTAGTAGCTTCAGAGGCTTCAGTCCATGGCTGTTTGACCTTTCTGATTAGGGTCGATCGTGGCCCCAGACATCAAGGTGGGAGTGTAGGGTGGAAGAGGTACTTTCACCTCATGGCAGCCTAGAAGTAGAGACAAAGAGACAGGAAAGGGGTCAGGGTTCCATATCCCCTTCAACAGCACCCCAGTGACCTAACCTCTTCTCCCTGGAACCCACCTTCAAGGGTTCCACAGTCTCCCAATAGCACCTTGGGCTGGCAGCCATACCTCTAACTCATGTGACTTGGGAGACTCAGGATTCAAATGACAGCAGCTGGTAAGCATTTGGAAAACCAGCCATTGTAAGTATACCACATCAATAGAATAAAGAAAAAAAAACCATATGATCCCAGTAGATGTGGGGAAAGGATTTCTTAAAATTCAACATCCATGTATGGGAAAGTCTTAGCATACCAGGGTGAACAGGAGTGGGTGTCTGGAGTTGTCAGTGGACACCTACAGAAAGCATTAATGGTGAAATGTCTGAGACTGACAATAAATCAAGGACATCTATTGTGGAGGCCCACCTGAGCAGCTCTCCTTGAAAGAAGAGCGACTGTCTCCATTTTGACTGAGCCTGACCCTATTTCCTCGTATTGTTCTGTACAGAGCTGGCCAGGACTTCTGTTTATCCTTCAGTTGGCCTTAAGCAATGTGTATTGGTCTAGCTGAGGTGCTGGTGATAGTCTTTGAAGGTGGCGTGTGCGTTTCCCTGGTAACCTATACCTGCTGCTCTTTAATGTGAGCTGGGTCAAGAGAGGACGGTAGAGCTAGTGCTCCATGCTGCCAGCTGGGATCGAGCCTCGAGATAGAGGCTATGACTTCCTGGGGCTTCAAAGGCTACACCAAAGCTGAAGCACCAGACTTACCAAACCATTAGATACTATATAATGCGGATTGCGCTCTCGGCGTATCCTCTCTGCATATTGGCAGTGGTAAGTGTAGGCCACCCACCTAGCTCAGCTCACAATGATCACCTACTTCCCACAATTCTCAGTCAGTCCTCCTCAAGCCACTCCCCCACTGAATAAAAACCGGGTGAGGCCCTGGGTCACTCTCTTTTGGTTCCGAAAAGCCATCTTTGTGGCTGGACTCAGAGCCCCTTGACTCCCCGATGATTGAAAATACAATTTACTGTCTTTACTTTCACCATGGGTTGCATTGAAAGTGGTAGATTGGAATCAACTTGATGAGATTCCAATAATGTAACTTTGGGATTACAAATATTGGCTTCTTGGACCGAGACGAGGACCTGGAAGTGTCTCCTACAATCTATCACTAGTTCTCTTCATTGCATGGGAAATCCTACAAGTCCTATCCAAAAACACCAAGTATAAGATTTATAGAAGAAAAAATAGCTTTTTTCTGGCTGGAACCACGGAGGATGTAAGAGAAGAAAAAGAAGGTTCCTGCTGTGCCAGAAACCCTTAAGAAAAAGCAAAGACATTTCACAGAGTTGAAGTTAAAGTGCCTGATCAAGAAGTTTGCCCAGAAGACACTTCACAAGGCGAGGTGTTGCAACTTCTTCGCCTTCACCAAATCTTCAGTGGTACCTTTGTTAAGCTCAACAAGGCTTCAATTAACATGCTGAGAATTGTGGAGCCGTACATTGCACAAGGGCATCCAAACTTGTGTCAGTGAACGAACAAATATACAAGCATGGCTATGGAAAAGTCAATAAGAAGTGAATTGCCTTGACAAATAATTCATTGATTGTGCAATCTCTTGGTAAATATGGCATCATCTGCATGGAGGATCTGATTCATGAGGTCTATAAAAAGACAAATAACTTCCTATCGCCATTCAAATTATCATCTCCATGAGGTGGAATGAAGAAAAAGACCACCTATTTTGTGGAAGGTGGAGATGCTGGAAAAATCAACAGGCTTATTAGAAGGATGAAATAATGCACCTATCAATGTGTTTTTATGATTTGGTCAGTTAATAAAGTATCTGCTTCCAAACTGAAAAAAAGAGAAAATATAAAATTGTCAACATTCACAAATGGTGTAATTATTCACATAGAAAATTAAATATGAATTAAGATTCAACTAAATTATTTATATCAATGAGTAAGTTTAACATTTCTTTTTTTTGACTTAAGCATTTTTTATTTTATTTTTTTATATTTATTTTTATTTTTTTTCTTTTCAAAGTTTTATTGATAAACATATAGCAATGAGACAGTTTCAAATCAAATCGAAAGTATAGTTTCAACAAATAATACACTGCATATATTCTTCTTAGTGGTTAATTGCTGTACAAGATGCAGACTTGCGATCCTATTTACAAACACCATTAGAACAAATCATTCTATTCATTAAGAGAATGCAACTATATATCTATCCCAACCACTTTGAATACACAGATACAAAATGGACATTCATAGTTATAACCCATTTTTTTTAAGTTCTGTTATTGAATGTTATAGGTGTGTAAACTCAGCAAAATATTCTAAAAGAGTCCAGTAGCCCATAATAGCATTGGGTCTTCTGTTTAACTGGCAATGTCAGAAATTATTGACCTGAGTCCTCCACAGCTCAACATAACAACATGGCTTTACTTCCTATATTTCGTCTCCACACCTTTCTACTGGATGGTTAAGACCAAGGTAAAGCAGGACCTATGCAACAAGAGTTGTAGCTTTTGGGTCTGATAAGGTCAGTGAAATTCCCTCAGGATTTATCCTGAGATCCTGTACCTCAGATTGTAGAGCCTTTGTCAGTGTCAGCCATGTGGATGAGTCACGGCCAACGCTTGGCCAATGTGCTCTCTGTGAAAGCCTGAGAGAGTGTCTTCTCCCCATGTGACTCTCCTTAGGCACACTCTACATCATCGATCACTTTCCTCTTTGGCCCCATAATCTTCTTGATCAGAAAATTTGGGACACTACTGAGGTACATGACGTTACAGTACAAGTTCTCATATGTCCTGAGTCTTAATTGACCTTAGAAGGCTAGGGCCAAAATGTTGGCTTTCCTTGTAGCCCTCCTTTTTCTCTAATTTTGGTCTGCAAACTTAGGTTGTTAACCATCCAGAAGACAAGCTTGTTGTTATTATCAAACGATTTAGGCTATCAAGCTTAACAGTTTAACATTTCTTGATGGGAGATTTATGCACAAAGCTCTAACAAAGAGGAATAAGGGATAAGACTTGAAGGTGGTTGACATAGAGGAACATTCAAGTAGCCACAAAATATAGTGCAAGATGCTCAGCCTCACCAGCAATCAGAAAATGCAAATCAGAAATATATCGGATCTCAATAACATACACACTCCAGTAACTAATTAAAAGAGTGTGTCTTAAAGGAATTAAAATTAAAAGAATTGGTGAGGATTAAGATGGGACAGTCTCCTTCATACTCTTGGTTCTAGGAACTGGTGAAAGAGGCTTGGCATTGCCTACTAAACCAAGCAGGTGCATGGGTGCTTTCTTAGCAGTCCCACCCCTACCAGGAAAGCATGCTGTGCTTACCAAGAGGCAGATGCAGGAACCCTCAGGGAGCATCACTCACAGTAGCTATAGACTGAAAACAGCACAACCATCCAGCAATGATGGGATGGATTCATGAAGATGCTGTTTTCATGGAATAAATTCCTGCACTGCAGTGGAAATCAGAGCACAGTCCCATGATCATGAATGTCTCTCACAGGTAACACTCTGAGCAAAAGAAGCCTCAAGAAAATTCACTGTAGGACTCCATGTGTACAGCTTCCAGGAAATAGGCATGAGTAAATTAGAGCATGGTAGACACTATGCTCAAGATATACAACTAAAGAAGAGAGAAGAGACAGACCTGATATTCATTGAGCTGTACATACCTGATCTGCACCATTTTCTGATGTTGTTCACAACAGAAAAGTAACACACCCTTTGTAAATTTTTAAACACAAGTTACTTGAGTCTGTGATTGGCAGTGCTTGGGCATGGAGTGGTGAACCTAACTGCACAAGCTACAGCAGGGCGTCTTGAGGATGTGGAGCTCCGCCTATGGTGCGGGTGTTGCGCAACCACAGAGAACCACTGCACATTGCACTCATCAGGATCTTTGTGTTTGCATGGTGTTTTTTCCTTTCTTTTTTTTTTTTTTTTTTCATTGCTACCTTTATTGCTGATCACATCAGACATCATGCAAAACATCTGAATGCATGGAAAACTTCAAATGAAGGAATCTCTTCAAGGTTATAAAGGTTAAAAGAATTTCTGCAAAAAACCATTGTTAAATACAGGATTTCGTAATGTTAAAAGCTTCCTTCTAGAGTTGAATCACATTCTGATCGAATACAGAAAACCTGCTTGTGATTTTAAAAGTTATTTTATCAGTGTGCACATAGGAATTTTCCTTTCTTTTTTAAAACAGTGAATAGAAAAGGAAGGTAGGGGATAAAATGTTTCCAATACGGCTGAAAATTCATCTGATCTGAAGCAAAGGCAGTGTTAGTGTGAGATAGTTAAAAACAAAACAAAATAAAAAAGCTTGGCAGAACCTGTTAGAGAACGGATTCTGAGCAAGGGTCACAACTCTCAAGGCAAAAGATGTCCATTCTGTAAGTTCTAGATGACACTGGCCCAACCCCATACATACAAGCAAGTAGCAAGTGGGGGTCTACGTTCAACCCTTCTGGAGGTTTTCCTGCATATGAGCTGGTCATCAGATGCCAGGGAGTCAGGGTTCCTGTTATCATGCTGCTGATGAGAGACTGGGGAAAACAAGGTGACTAAAGTCACAAACAGCATGGCCCTCCGTTCTCTTGAGCATGCTTCATGACGATAGCAGCAGCAGTCAGCGTGTGTGTGTTCTGTGATGCTGCATTGTGGGGCCGAGAGATGAATTATTATTATCTCACCTGCAGCACATGTAAAGCAAGGCTCAGGGACATTAAGGGGTGCTGGCCACGGTTACATCCCTGGCAACAAGGTCCAGTCTACAGTACTATGGTTAATACTCTTGGTCCTTGAAGTCATTCCTAGGGGTTCTGGAAGCTCTGCCAGTGAGTAAATAACACCTTATATACATCTATGCTACCTCTTTAGGTTTTGTAAGCCAGGGACTTGCTAAGTCAATGAGTTGTCCAGGCTTGGCTCAAGCCTACAATCCTCTTGCCTCAGCCTCCCAGAGTGCCAGAATGACAGGCGTATGCCACCACACCTGGCTACATGGCCATTTTTATATGCATGAATTTATTGCCTCTAATAAAAGACAAAATCATCCAGTGTCATTCATGAAATCGAAGACTCTTATCGGGATGTTTCTATAACAGATCCTCAAGTACTGCCGAGTACCGAGTATGTTTATGCACAGAAGTGTGGGATACGGAACTGAGTGAGACAGGCTCAACCCTGTCCCCTTGGAGTTAAAGAAAAAAAGACAATGAGTCAGACGATAAGTGCTGTAAAGAAGATGAGGCCGACTGAGCGGGGGGAGGGTCACAGGCTGCTGCTTCTCCCCAAAGCTGGGTGGACCTTCCCTGGGTGCTGCATGAGGGAGGGGGAAGCCTGAGGGACTGCTCTGAAAGTAGATGCAGCCAAGAATCATCATAAAGCACTTTTTCTTGATTCTGCTAACACCGTAGTCAGAGCTTAAAAAACTCGAGACCTGCATTTGATAAACGGAGAATTCAGGAATATTATCCAAATGCTTTTCATGTGTAGGTGGATCTCAAAAATGTTATCTTGGGTGTTGTCAAAGGATTGCTGGTATTACAGACAAAAATGCCATTATTCTAAATTTAGGACTTTGAGTGTGCTTAAAAAGAACCGAACAAAATGTCAACACTTGCAATATTGACTCTAACCCGGGGAACGCCGGGCACTTTCCCATCATGATGATTTTCTGGCTGACACCCAGCCTGGAGAATGGAATGCGTGAAAGAAATAGCTCCATTTTAATTTTAAGAACAATTAAGTACAGACCATCTTCACTTTCAGCTACAGAGTTCTCCCAGCCTGAAGCTTCTGCAATTGCATAATAAATGGGGGAGGAGGGGGCTCATATTTGAGATTATTTCCACATCGGTTTTACAAGCTATAGCTTGTCTACTAACGTAAAGCACATTCGGTTGTAAACTGAAGATGTACGGAATGTTCTCTGGACTTAGAGACTCAGTGTACTTTGCCTTCCTTTTTTTTTTTTTTTTTTTTTATAATATAGAGCTTGTCTAAACAAATTCAGCACGGTCTCTTACTCTTAACTAACCCCAGCTAAGCCAAGGAAATGATAAGCTAAGCATTGTATGAAAGGAAGCCAGAGTCTTATTTTAGTAAAAATTAACTCGATCACCCCCACAAAGTTTTCTGAAATTGCCCATTGTGAAACTGCCCACAGTCCTAACAGCACGGATTGTCACATTGCCCCTTTCCAGGAGAGGCGGGGCCTGCACACTGGCTGCTGGCTTGGGCCCTGGCCTGTCATCTCCTTCCGCGGTGGAGAACCTGCTGCCACTTGGCCGGTCACACCTGCTCAGGTGCTTTTCCAAAAACTAAAATTATTTATGTTTTACATTCACAGACACTGCAGGCTCCTAGTGGGTATCTCAAGAGTCTCCAGGGACCACTTCCAAGGGGAGGTTGGGTGTGGTTTCGGATTGGCCCCCGCAGGTAATGTGCACCCAGGCCTCCGGGAAGCAGTGCCCCCTGCTGGCGAGCTGGGGCTTGGCCAGGGCTGAGCTGTGGGCGGCTGCCCTCCAGCGACATCCTTTTAGGGTAACCAGGGTGACAGTGAGGATGCAGAGGAGACATCCCGGAGTTGAGAGTCAGCACTTGTCAGGGGCTTCTTCCTGCCAGGCCCATGCATGTGAGGTATATCTGCACATCCCATGGGGCCCTCACCGTGCCACAGTGAGGGAAACTGAGGCTTCCTGACAGGTGGCAGAAGAGGGGCACTTACAAGGCCTGGGAGGGAAGCTGCTGTCCAAGGTCATGTCTGTGGGCTTTGGAGCAGCAAGGTCTCTTCTGCAGAGCTGATGTGGGCTGCAGGGAGAGTCTGGGGTGGCAGCCTCCTCACATATATGCCAACCTTGTTGGCCAGAGCCAAGGATAGGAGTAAAGAGATTAGCTGGTGGCTTTGGTCTTTCCTTCCAGCAGGTGACAATTTACCTGGCCTGGCCTGAGTCTGCCTAGGTGTGATCAGATACAGGTCTCCACCAGCCATATAGATGCTCCCTGCCAACTTCCCCTCTGAGCCCAACCTCCTTTCCCAGTGGATGGGCTTGGTGACATGTGTCTGTGGATTCCATAACTGTGGCACCTGGGAGTCAGAAGATGACATTTTGCAGAAAGAGGAAGGGTTGGTCCAGTGGAGCTGAGTTAGAAACGATGGGCTGGGAGCCAGGAAGCATGAGAGGGAGATGGAAGGATCAGGGTAGAGTTGAAGGGCTGAGCTATCCCAGAGGTCCCCAAGGAAGCTTTTAAGAAGTTAATTTAAAGACAGAGAAATGAAACAGTTTGATAATGATGAAACAGGAATAGGTAACAGGCAGGTCATGGAAAAGTGCAGTCATGCCCGCAAGCTCTGGTCTCTGTCCTCCTCACAGTCATCCTGGGTGGACTTTATGTGCTTATTCAATCAGCACCTAGGGAAAGCCCCCCTCTCAGCTTGTAGCATGGGCATGAGTTCTAGAACTCGGATCCATTGCTCACAAGCTCTGTGAGGCTCCCGGTCTTCCAGTGGGTCTGGTCTGTGTTTTAAGCCCCAGAGCCCTGTCCCACATCCCTCCCCCACTGAACATGCCTGCATGTTCTGGTTCCAGCCTTTCTGTGTCCCTCCTGCCTGCCCTGGTGAGACTTTGCTCTCTGTCAGTGTCTGAACTGGGACCTCTGAAATTCATAAGCTTGAGGCAGGAAGTTATAGCCTGGCCAATCGGCTCAGCCAGTTGGCATGACCTACAACTGGGGCTACCCAGAAAGTGCCATCTTCTGTTCTTCCAGCAAGAAATTAAGCCACTTTTTGGTTAGGTGGCCTAGATCTGACACCAGCTGGAGAATGGAGGGGAACTGGGTGGGGTTACAACCGATGGACACCATTAACCTGTGCTCTAGCTTCCTCAGGGGTCCACTGTCACCCTAACTTCTTTGTATACTGTTAATAAGTGTAAAACTGCACTACCTTTTCCCTGTGTTTTTCTGTTTCTTTGTCTGGGTCACCAAGAACCTGAGAAGAATCTCTAGAAGAAGAACATAGCAGCCCAGACACCGGTAATAGGTCAAAGTCCTAATCCTGTGACTGACTTTGGCAGAAAGGTCTCTAAACACATGATCAAGGTGAGCTGAGGTCTAAGGGTGAGTCCTAACCAGCACAACTGAGATCAGGACACACATGTGCATGCGTGTGCATGTGTACACACACACACACACACATGACAATTCTGAAGACACAAGGAGAAGATTACCTCTGCAAGCCGAGGAGTGAGAGTCCACTAGAAAGGCCCCATGCTGATCCCCATCTTGAACTTTCAGCATCCACAACTGTAAGACAGTCAGTATCTGCAGCCTTGAACCTGTGGTTTGTTACTCACGACCTGGTCCCCATTGTGTTCCAGCCACATGGTGTCTTTGCCATACCTAGATGCCCAGGCACACTCCTGCCCCAGGATCTTGGCACAGTGTGTCCCCTGCCTGGCTGCACACAGCTCCAGTCTACTTGCTTCAAGTCACCCTCAGATAACTCGCCCTCCCCATAGTGGATTGCTAACTGGTGGTCAACTTATCACACCTGGCTGAATTAAACTAGCGTGGTGCTGAGTTGGGAGGCCTACCTGAGGGTTATTGCCAGCAGCATAAAGGCAGAACAGGAGAAGCTGCTGGAACACGTCAGGGATGCTGTTTGGAGAAGCTGTTGGAGCTGCTGGAAGCTGCTGCTAGTTCTCTTGGGCTGTTCTGTTGGAGGTCCTTGTCATGCTGGCTTTCCCAGTGAACTTTGGAAGTGCTCTGGTCCTCATCTTGAGCATCGCTTCCTGGCTCCAGAGGGGAAGATGGTGCACTGCTCAGCCTCATGAAACTTGTCACATTGGCTTTTCTGATGGGAACTCAGCTTTCCTCATCACTGAAGGAGCTTGAGGCCTCACTTGCTGAGGACAGCTGTGGTACTTTTGGGGGAGCCCTGGTGTGGTACTTTTGGGGGAGCAACCTTGAGTGTTGCTTCCTAACTCCACTTCAGATCCCTCAGCCTGCTAGCACCAATCCTTCATCCTACCGGCATACACTTCCTAGCTTCCACCACCAACCTTTGGGCCTTTCCAGCATAGATCTGTGAAATAGACTTGTATGAGACTTTGTTGTAGGCTCTAGGGCCTCCAGTTGGACGGGTGGGAGGCATTGTGATGAGCTCTAGGTTTCCAGCTGGACTCCTGCAGGATATTAGGATCTAGGCTCTCAGCTGGATTCTTTAGTATTTAGGGCATGGACAGATTTCCCACACTTATTGTGTGTGATTTGGAGGTGATTCATTATAAAATACTATTATAAAATGTGTCCTGTACTATGCTGTTCACCTTTCAAAAACCCCAGACCACAGCACTCCTCAGTGCCTTCTCTAGTCCCAACCTCTGTCCCCTCCTGACTTCTTTTCCTGGCACCTTTTCTTTCTCTGTTTGTCCCTGTCCTTTCTCACCACGTACGGCCTCTCCAGGGCAGTTCTGTCTGCAGCCTTATCTCAGGAGTGCAACAGGGCCGAGCCATCTTATTACTGCATCACTTTTTGTTGCCAAACAAATGAACGTGCGAATGGAGCGCGCTCCTCAGGCCATGGTCGATTCCTTCCTCCCAAGTGACCGCTGAAGCTGGCTTCTTTGTCATCTCCACCTGTGAGGAGACAAGGGTTACCCGAGGAGTCAGAAGTCGTGTCTTCTGTTGGCAGGAGAATGTGGATGAGCATCCCAGCAACCTCCTCAGGCATCTTGGTCCTGAATGCCCTCTGTCTCTGAGCCAAAGAGCTTGGGCCTGTCCACTTCCAAGTCAGCCAAGGGTGCATCCTACGTGGGTCTTGGACTCCCTTTTTGGAAAAGCAAAGATCTTGCCTACACTTTAAAATGAAGCCATCGCTCACATCAGATGTGCGTATATTTGGCTATAAGTTATATAGAAAGAATTTATACACATTTGTTTAAAAAATGAGTTGTTTCATGTGTGGTTATGATGCTAAATATTTCTAAGTGTGCAGGCAATTAGTCTATAGGCTTAGGGATGCTTGTAGAACCAGAAAACCTAAACTGCACAATATTTGAAAACATGATGTTTTTGCCCTGAACACTCAATCTGATTATTTTTTAACAATAATCTATCTAAATATTATATTTTGTATGCAACTAAATAAGTGGTTTTGGTTTTTTTTAGTTTTCAGGCTCTAAGGGAAGACTATATATTCTTTCTTTCCTTTAACCTGCTGTGCGTTTTTGTACTTTGTGAGTAGCTTGTGACCCGAGCCCAGTGACTGAGCTGATCCTGGGTGGGGACACAGAGAGGCAGCCTGGGCAGAGGCCACACCACCTGGCTGTGACCCTTGCAATAGGTCTTTTATTGCCTGAGCCAGGGATCCACTGTCTGTGCCTCCGTGGCTTCAGCACAGCGATGGAAACACTAGCCTCCTCCTCCCTGTAGGAGCTTGTGAGAGTGAGGACGAAGGGAGTAACAGGCAAGCAGGGGCTTGACACACAGGGTTCCTAAAGCTGGCACAGGGAGCTGGGAGCAGTCTGGGTGGTGTCCAGAGCTCAGGATTGCTAGACAGAAATGGTGGCCCAAACTGGAACTAGGGAAGCAGGAAGCTTGGTGCAGAAGCCTTGCTATGAGTTCCCAAGGAAGGAGGGTACAGGATAGAGAGCGCTTCTGGAGATAGGAACCAGCCCAAGGCAGGTGGCCAAACAGAAACCACCATGGCCAGAAGAACACGGGAGGGGACACTCCTTTCCTTGTGTGGAGGTCTGCTGTGGAGGGAATGAGCCCATTTCACACTTGTAGACACTGAGCATTGATAGCAACTTTGGCAAGTTGCAGGGTCATGACAATTATCGTACAATTGGGTATAGTGGAGCAGGTCTGTACTCCCAGTCCTCTGTGGGAGGCTGAGACAGGAGAGTCGCAATATTCTAACTCAACTGGGGCAAGTTTGCAACTCGGTGAGACCCTGTCACAAAATAAATAATAAATGGCTGGGGATGTATCTTCATGTGAAGAACCTAGGCTCAATCCCCTGTGTCTGAAAAAAAATTATGCAAGCTGAAACTACACAAAATGGTCTCAGTGATCCTTGGCAAATATTTCAATGTTTCTGTGACCTTTAAAATGTTTGGTCAAGACAGTAAAACTTTTCTTAAAAATTGTCTTAGTATCATCTGTAAACAGGAAAATGTAAAAATTATAAGATTAATATTTATTTTATGCACTGTGATTTCCGCATTGGAAATGCTGAGGATTAAAGTGCTTTGTTCTTTATTTGTGAAAAACTCAGCATGAGTGTGTGCAACAGCTCATGCCGTGGCACCACACCCTCTCCTTGTCCCCACGAGACCGGTGCTCCTCACCCAGGCCTCTGCTCCGGCCTTGGGCACCAGCTCCTTTCTGGGTTCTGGCAGCCCCCAACACTGTCTCCTTTGTGCTCTCAGTGCCCTGAAATAATTCCAGGTGATGCTGATTGCTGACGTCACTTTCTGAGCACATTGTCATTGCCACCCTTCCCATAGCAAGCACCCTGGGCCTGTCACCCTTGCCCAGCCCTTGGAGCCACACATCTACACTTGTCCCCAGCCACTGCAACATGACATCCCCCAGGCCAGCTATTTCTTCTGGGCTCCATTTATGAGAGACAACCAAAAAATACAGTGGAGATTGAAACTGAAAATAAATGTTTACAATAAAAGACACATTGCCATGAATCCCATTAGAATCCTCCCCTTCACTTCCCACACAACTCCTCCCCCTGTCCTGGCCCTTTCTGCAGCAGCTCTGGAGTCCTCTTTCCTGAGGGTCTCTAGCTGCACTGCCCAGGCTGCCTCCATGTCCTGAATCAACTCAAAATGTTTCCCTTTCATGGTCATTTTTGAGGAAGAGCCAGAAATCGCAGAGGGCCCAATGTGGTGATCAAGGTGGGTGAGAACATGGTGTTTAAGAGCTGCCTTTCTGTGGGGTGGTGTTCCGAGGCAGCAGCCACTGCTTTTTTTTTTCTTAATCACATCTCATAAAGATATTCAGGAGGGTGGATTCCAGAGCTGCTCTGGGAGGTGGCAAGAAAGGTGGATAAGTGTGCACAAAGACAGGGAAGGATTCTGAGGGGATTCACGGCAATGTGACTTTTGCTATAGTAAGTTTCTCTTAAATAGTCACTGTGTGTTTTGATCAGACCTCACACAGCTCATCTGAGTTCCACTTCCAGCATGACTGCTTTTTTCTTTGCTGTACTCTGGTTATTTTAGCCAGGTGCCTCTTCTGGTCTCTCCTTCGTTTTCTGTAAACTCTTGTGAGCATTTTCAGTGGGAGGCAGGAGAAAACAGGTTCAAGCTCTGCAAACTGAACCAGCACAGACAGCATGAAAGCCATGATGTGACTGACCACTGATCCAGACTGCGCCTGTTGGAAATTCCTCAGCAGGAATTTGTGCACGACACAGCAAGCTGGGGTGTTTTCCCCACAGCATGTCATCAAAGACGGTGGGGTTGAGCTGAAGTATGGAAGACTGAATTTTGCAAGAACAAGGAGCAAGGGAGGTTTGCATGTATGCTCTCTGTAGCACTGAGGAGAAAGATTAGTGGCTGCTCAGCTGGGCTTGGCAGTGTACAACTGTCATCCCAGCACTCAGAGGCTGAGGCAGGAGGATCACGAGTTGGAGCATAGTCGGGTGACTTAGTGAATCATCAAGATCCTATCTCAAAATAAAAAAAGGACTGGTGATGTAGCTGTCTCCAATTTTAGCAATTTTTGGAAACAAAAATTAAACATTATAAAATGAGGTTGTTAAGTGGGTCCTTTATGCTGTTTCTTTGCTCTAGAGGCTGTGTCTCCTCCTGTCTTCCAAAGATGATGCTCTGAGTTCTTGTGATGTGGCCCTGGGGTGAGGGAGGCAGGCCCAGGCTGTATGACTTTGGACATTACTCAACTTCTCAAGCCTTGATTTCTTCTGTTGTGGCATGGAGAAGGGTTGGGTGACAGCTACTTAATACCCCCGTGCTGGCTACTGAGGCAATGTGCTAACATATTCAGAACAGCACCTCCCACGTGGAAACATCTATGAATGCATGAGCTCTCAGTTTTATTTTGTGAAGCAGCGAGCACTGGGTATTCCCTGGGTGCCAGGAAAGTGTTAAGCATGTTGCACACTCCTTCTAACTCCCTATCAGTGCTACAAGTGGGTTGTCTAATCTCCTTGTTAAAGAGACAGAGGCTGAAGTTTGCAGGGAGATTTAAGTTTGGAGAGAGATTCTTTAGGGTTCATGTAAATTCTGGGGCTCACATTGGACCCAAGTCCATCTGACTCCAAAATAGTCACTTGGCGTCACTTGGTTTGATTTGTTCAATCGTCAGGCTCTAGGAGTGTCAGCTGATACTTGGTCCTGAAACACAGAGAAATGCTATGCACACAAATTACTGCGTCAGGTCCTTTCTGTAACTGGCTCAGTGTTGTTACCAAGTGACACCTGATGAGCTTTGCTTCCCTGTCCTGAAACGTAGATTTCTACTCCCTTGTTTCTTTTTTAGGGATTCTATAAATTAAGGTGATATGGGTTGGACTGTCTTATCACAAAGTCCTGAGCTCATCACCTTAAAATGGTGGAAACAACTTAGCTTGCTAGTAATTTCCAGACAGCTTCAGATTAAAATATTTTTCAGTCTACTGTGAGATATAGCCACCCCTCCTGGGGAATCACTGAGTTCCGGTTTCTAATTTGATTTAGGCAGTGAAGAAGGAAAGTCTTTCTCCAAGCACAGCAGAGCGCTTCAGTGCACTTGGGAGGTGTTTGGATTCTGAGTAGGTGTTTTTAATAAGTCACTTCACCTAATTGTATTTCCTCTCCACTAAATAAGAAAAGTCGTACCCTAATGGGCTTCATCTTTCTAAATTATTTTCTGGTTCTAATTGTGTTGTTTCCCACAAGCATCTAATTTAATTATGAGATTGTAATTTTTTTCTGTGAAAAGCTTGCCTGCACATTAAGAATGCTGGGATTGAAATAGGTAGAAGAGAAGAAAGTGTATTTATTTATTTTCTCAAGACTGGGTAGGAAAACATGCACATATCCCCCCTCAGTTGTCCGGACCACTGGAAGGTGTGGGATGTGAGGGAGCTGGATCTCTGTGGGGGCCGAGAAAGAACCTGGCCCTGTTCTGACACCCGGCCAGGGGCAGATGGAAGATGCACATTTCAAGGGCTGAGGAGGGTCCCCTGGACCCAGAAGTGATGTCACCTCCAAACCCATTGATTTGTACTGAAGTGGTAGTAAATGAACTGACCTATAGCCCTGTGAGGAATTCAGGAAACTTGTGTCCCTGAACGATTAATGTCCAGAGTGATAGAAGGAGTAGTCATTCCTGAAGCATCTTTGAAATATAACATGCCACATGCCAATAAAAGGGGGAGAAGCAGAAAGAAAAGAAAGTGCTTTTATTTTTTCCTAGAATGAGAGAAATGTAGATCTTTTTATGTGCATGTGTGTATGTGTGTGCAGAAGTACTCAGAACGTGGCTCTCTGTGTAAGGGTGAGAGGAGGGGCCAGGGGGCCTCAGGTCCTGAACTTTGTTGGGGGAGGCAGCTCTGGGATTTCCTGCACCTGCTGCTTAGATCCTGTCTGTCTTGAGGATGTCGTCTTGTGTCCCTATCCCACAGTGGCCTTTGACTTTGGGATGAGGATCCACTACATCCCTCATGTCCCTCCTGCACCATCTTCGAGAGGTCCTGGTAGGCACAGGGCTTGAGCCAGCGTGCCTCAGTGACTCCATGTGCCTCTGGTCCAGTTGCGATGTCCACACACCAGTAATCACCAGGGTTCACTCAAGAAGGGGCTGTGGGCATGGTGGGCACACCCACTGGCTTCCACTGGGGAGGGAGGGAGCTGTCAGGTCCCCTCTCTGGCTTGTCTAGTGAGTGCTTTGAAAGACATGATCTGCAGAGAAGCAGCAAAGAAAGAAGTCTCAAAGAAAGAATGAAGAGGCACTGACCATGGGGTTTCTTTGATATTCTCCACACTTTCTAATTCTTTCTTTTTTTTTTTTCTTTTCTTTTTTCTTTTTTTTTTTTTGTGGTGGAACCGGGAATTGAACTCAGGCCCTTGTGCTTGTCAGGGAAGCACTTATTCTACTAAGCCATCTCCCTGGCCCCACACTTTCTAATTCTAAAATATGTTCTCATGATGACTATGCATCACTGTGTGTGTGTTTGTGCATGTGTGTGCGAGTGTGCATGTGTATATGTGTGTATGTGTATGGGGGGATCAGGGAGTCAAAAAGAGTGGGAAAAAACATCACAGTAAGATGACTATTGGAATGAAAAATACCTGTTCCATATTATGCCTAAGATGTTTGATATGCAGACAGATAGTGAAGTTAAGCTTAACAGCCTAAGTTGTATGGTAATAACAATAAGTTTGTCTTCTGAATGGTTAACAACCTAAGTTTGCAGACCAAAATTAGATGAAAAGGAGGGCTTCAAGGAAAGCCAATATTTTGGCTCTAGCCTTCCAAGGTCAATTAAGACTTAGGCAAAAAAAAAAGCAAAAACAAAAAAACTCAGGACATATGAGAACTTGTACTGTAACGTCATGTAACTCGGTAGTGTCCCAAATTTTCTGATCAAGGAGATTATGGGGCCAAAGAGGAAAATGATCGATGATGTAGAGTGTGCCTAAGGAGAGTCACATGGAGAGAAAACATTCTCTCAGGCTTTCACAGAGAGCACATTGGCCAAGCAATGGCCGTGACTCATCCACATGGCTGACACTGACAAAGGTTCTACAATCTGAGGTACAGGATCTCAGGATAAATCCTGAGGGAATTTCACTGACCTTATCAGACCCAAAAGCTACAACTCTTGTTGCATAGGTCCTGCTTTACCTTGGTCTTAACCAGCCAGCAGAAAAGTATAAAAACGAAATATAAAAAGTAAAGCCATGGTGTTATGTTGAGCTGTAGGGGACTTGGGTCAACAATTTCTGACATTGCCAGTGAAGTGGAAGACCCAATACTATTATGGACTACTGAGCTCTTTTAGATTATTTTGCTGAGTTAATATACCTATAATATTCAAATAACAGAACTTAACAAAAAAGGGGGATACAGATGAATGTCCATTTTGTATGTGTATATTCAAAGTGGTTAGGATAGATATATAGTTACATTCTCTTAATAAACAAAGGGATTTGTTCTAATGGTGTTTGTAAATAGGATATCATGTCCGCATCTTGTACAGCAATTAACCACTAGGAAGAATGTATGCAATGTGTTAATTATTGAAACTGTCCTACCAATTTGATTTGAAACTGTCTCATTGCTATTTGTTTATCAATAAAATTATGGAAAAAATAAAAAAGTATGATGCTGAACAAGAAAAAAAAGATGACTATTGGACTGATAAGATGGCATCAATCTTGGCTGAAGTAAATTTTAGAAGGGAAAAGAAAACCACGGGATGAAATAATGGATTCTATGTCCTTCTATGTCAAGTGAAGAGCCTGGACAGCATCATAGATCTACTGCCACTTTCCCCAAGGCAGCATTCCTTAGAAGTGTTTCTAAAGGCTTTGTTCTTTAGCACAACCATTTGAAGATATATCCCATGAAAAGAAAGTTATTTTTATGGAGTGAATCCTGTATTGACTTATTTTAAAAATAGTTACTGAGATCTTATTGTGCCAAAGATGCTGTTTGAGAAGGCACAGTCTTTGCCTTCTATATCGTACTTTCTAGCTAAGGATGAGAAAGCAGACCCTAGAGTCCAAGTCACAGGCCCGATGCTGTCACCATGATAGGAGCGGGTGCAGCCTCAGGTGAAGGGCACTGAACTGTCCTGTGGTAAAAAATGCAATGAATTCTTCTTAACCCTGCATGCTGACTCCTTTTTTTTTTTAATCTGCCTCTCACACTGGGAGAAAGAAACACTGTCCCTTAATGAACCCAACAATGCAACTGCCATGGAGCACCTGTGTCCCTAAAACAACTGCCCAAGACTTTGTCTTGGAGTACTTTGGAGCTCCATCAGTCTTCTGCATGCAGAAGTTGGTGTGGCTGGGAAGGCACCTGCTTTCCTCTTCTCTACATTTCCTGAATGATTTTATCTTGAGTGGCCACAACACAGGACAGACAGCTTTGGGCTCCAGTGGTCACAGTCAGGGCTGGCGCTCGCAGGAGTCAGATGGGTGTGAATGAATGACATTGGAAGTACTCAGAGCGTGGCTCTCTATGTGAGGATGAGGAGTGGGGCTAGGGGGCCTCAGGCCCTGAACCTTGTTGGGAAGGCAGCTCTGGGACTTCCTGTACTTGCTGCTCAGATCCTGCCTGCCTTGGGGGTGTCATGTTGTGTCCCTACCCTACAGTGGTCTTTGAACAGGATCCACCGCATCCCTTATGTCCTTCCTGCACCATCAGCTTTTTCCTTGTACAACTCCTCTTAATACCTCTTCCCTTTACCCCTGTCCTTCACCTGCTCAGTGTACACCCCTTCCCTCTCCCCTGTGTTCCACTGTTTCCTGTTTCCTGCTTCAGAGACCCCTCTGGGTAAGCAGCAGTTGGTTCTGTTTTGTCTCCCTTGGAAATTCAGGTTCCTGGCCCAGCCATGTAAGACACAAGTTCTGAAATGCTTCCTGGGTCCCTGAATGGCTGTAGGCTTTCAGCAGGCTGCAGGAGGACTAAGCGGGATAGAGGCCTGCGAGACTCCTATTTGCTTATTCCCCACTACTCATTGCATTGATGGGTGACTAAGTTCTTTCTCCTGTCACCGGGAGGACCAAGAAGAGGCTGGAAACCCCAGAGAAGGACTTGGGGATCCTGACGCAGGCAGCTCAGAGCACTGCATCTCTGGGGTATGGTGAGTGGGTTCTTCTGTGTCCTGTGTCTGGTACAACCTGGTGGGGTACAAAGCAGGAAGAATCGACCTTGGGCGGCAGGAGGCGGAGAAAGGCAGCTTCCCCAGCCTGGCACTCCCACAGTGCCTGAGGAGCCTCTGACGCCAGCCTACAGCGAAGTGGGCGTCACTCTTCTTTCATCCTCTGTGGCAAGGCTGGGAGACAGGAGCCATCCCTCGGTGCCATCTGAAAGGTCACAGGGAAGCAGTTTTGAAGGAAAGAAAGCTTCTTTGATGCAAATGGAATGACGTCCAATGTGTTCCTTTAGAAACCACTACAGCATGAAGCCAGATGCTGGCCCAGAGTGCCATTCCATTAGACAGATGGGCAGGCAGAGCCCAAAGGGAAGCCAGGAGAAGCTCTAAGTCACGGATCGAGGCCCCAAGGAGGGTGTGTCCTGCTCTCAGAGACCTGGGCAGTTCCCATTTTCAAAAGTGCGTGGGCTGAGCAGTGCTGCCTGCTTTGGGTCTAGCGCTGGCACATAGAATGGAGCAGCTCTCCCAGAACCTCCCGGAAGCCCAGCCTGCTGGGCTTCACCTCCAGCGCCATCCCAACTCCATCCACCCTGGCTCCCCACCCCTCAAGGCTTCCAGGATCTCTGCCTCATGTTTACCTTCTCCAAACAGGCTGTCTCCAGCTCACGTTGGACGGTCCAACATATCCTTGATGGCCTGCTTCCTCGGATCTAAATATTTGTGTGTATATATATATATAATTTTTTTTTTTTTTTTAACCACAGACTCCTGAACTGAGCATGCCTTTCACAGGAGGATTTGCCAAGTGCTGTAAGTGGCAGTGTGGTGACCTGACCAGTGGGTGCGGTGGAAGACGCCAGCAGACATTCCCCGCATGAATTAGACATTAGAGCAGGCAGTGAGTGGCCTTGGCCGCAGCGACCTGTCAGAGAAGCGCCGTCTCAGGCGCATGCGCAGGGGATTCTCTTCTGAAGGCCTTGCTATGCTTCCCCTAAGATGTTGAGTTAAAAGCATTTTTTAAGTAAAGAACTGCAGGGGTGAGAAAATGGAATGGACCTTGGAGCTTAGGAGTCTTAAAGCAAAGTCAGCCTTCAACCTCCGCAAGGCCAGCATGCAGGCAAACGGTCCAAGGAACGATTTGAGTCACATTTTTAACAGTACTTTGGGGCTTTTGTCCTGTGTGGCTGTTTAGAAGGTAACTCTGGACTCACATTTCCAGAAGTCACTTTCAATGAAATATTTGGAAGGAATGATATTTTCAAAAATTCCAAAAGAAGCCACGAGAATGTCACAGTTTTCAGATAGCATTTTAGGCTGCAAAAAAGACTAAATCCATAATGTGTGTGAATTCATATGGTCTAGTATAAACATCGGAGTATTGTCCAATTATTTGTCTGATGAAATTAAAGTCTTAAACAATGATTTTTTTTTCTGGTCTAAAGTTAAATCATCCATTAAATATCTTTTTCTGTTTTCCACATGAAGTATTCATGAAAAGGCAGTGTGGTAGTTAAAAACATTCTGGAATTGAATGCTACCTTAAGATCCCAGCCACCCTGCCTGCTCAGGGTACAGCTGCAGGCTTCTCAGTCTTCCACCCTCTCCCTCGATGTTCTTCCCTTCTGAAATGTGGAAGCAAGAACACCTTGTGTGCAGGTGGCTGCTGGGAGGCAAACATGAATGGACAGACACCGTCATGGCCTTTGCCAGTGATTCCCGAGGACACTGAGACTCCACTGGGGCAGCACTGGAGGCTGGGAATGACTGCGTCTCAAGGACAGAGCCCGTAAGGATCAGCACCTTAGCAAAGGTCTGGCCGCTGCCCTGACCTGGGACTTTCCAGCCTGCAGGTCCCTGAGCCACACCTCTGTGCTCTGCAAATTCTCCAGGCTGCCGTATAGCAGCACAATCCCAGACAAAGGCATTCAATAAATCCTCAGCTGTGCCATGTGGAGAGGTCACGTCAGTTAAGGTGGTGGCAGACCAGCAAGTCTGAGAAAGCACAGTGGAGAAAATCCAAGTTACCCATTTCTACCACTCACCAAAGCCATGAATAGAATTTGACTTTCAGTCTTTTTCTATTCATATTTTCACTTTTCACACAAATGTTCATGGCTTTTTTTTTTTGTTTTGCTTAGTACACCAGAAGCATTCATTTATAATTGAATTTTTAAAAATAGCCTCTGCCTCTTCCATAACTTTCATAACCATTTCCTTTTTGTTAGACATTTAGGTTGTTTCCAAGAACACCAAAACGCATTTTAAAATCTTAACAGCTCTCTCCTTTTTGTGTGGAATTTCCCGAAAGCATGGGGCCAGTTTACCTTCTGGGCTCATACAGTAACACATGTGGTGGAAACACCGCAGAGAACGTGACATTTTACATGCCAATATCGAGACACCATGGAAGTGAAGCTTTTTAACTTCTGTTGAGAAAAAAGTGATCCGGCGGACAAAGCAGCGTAGTGAGTCATGTGATCACTTCCTGCGTTCTGAGCACGGCATTCATTCCCACTACTCCCCACCCCACAGCTACCTCCAGAGCTATAACTCACTTCGAATCCCCATTTTATAGAACAGGAAACTGAGGCACTGAAGACACTGAAGAGTTCAATACGTTGCTCAAGGTAACACGGTAGCAGGTTGAGGAGATAATCCCTGAAGCCAGAAACTCTGCGACCTCCTGAAACTATTCTCAGCTACGTCAGCTACACTTTTGAGTATGATATGTACTCTGGAGATTATATCAGGAATGTTGTACTCCTGTTTTTTCTTTTAGTATTCTTTTTTAAAATTAAATTAAATTTTATTATTTCATTTTGAAAAGTAAAAGACAAAAGCAAGAACAAAAATCAGAAACAATGACAGGAACAGGGTAACACACAACAATACATATGTTACAGATTTTCAGAACAAAAATAGCTGATTAACAATGGTTGATATATTATCTATTGTTATCGTTAAATCTGTTGCTCAGATTAACAGATATAGTTACATAAGAGTGGACATATGATTGCAGATTACCACTTGTCTTTCAGAAATTTAAGTTTTTGGTCTTTTTCCTCGTTTTTCTTTTTTTAATTTATTGAGGACAGCAATGTGTAATACAAAAATCATGCTTGAATACTTGTCCTCTTGGTCTTCTAAATGTTTACCATGTCTAATGTCATATCAATTATTACACTCTCGTCTTTCATTATTCTTTATTGGGAAGAAAATAGAAAGATCACTTAAGCATAGATAAGTGGATAATTTTACCTGAATGTAACGGCCAAAGCTCAGATGGTTTCTCACATGACGATCTAGTTAAACATTTAGTTTTTGGACTCTAATTTAGAGCTGGATCAAAATATCAGCGGACTGCTTCCTCCTCTATTTTAAATTGGGCCATGGTATAACTTTGGAGAGGATGACTACATTGTTTTTGAAAGAAGGATTTTTTTTTTTTTTTTTTTTTTTTTAACAGCCCGGGAAAATTTCACCGACGTGCGCATCTGCCGGGAAGAATGTGTGCACTGGGAAAAAATTGGAGCAGGACTGTGTCGCCTGCTAGGTCCTTCCAATCAGCTTCCTAGGAGCAACTCTGAGCAGCACACATCGCACTTTTCTTCCCAAATAGCACAGTTAGTAGTTGCGGTGGCACAGTGTCCACACAGCTGCGGGGGGCCTTGGCGGGCTGAGTGAGGGCCAGGGGGCCCTGTGGGTAGGAATGTAACGGGAACACCTTCCCTTTGGGGAGGGCTTAGCTTTCTGCTCTATCTGGAAAGAGTGAGGGCTCAGCTTCTCCTGCAGCAGTGAGCCCTTGAGTGTCAGAAATGCGAGTTTCAGAGAATTTTCCAAGGACAGATACAAAAAGAAACAGAAAATTAGGAAGTGAAAAGACGGAGGATCCGAGCTGGTTCTCCTGTGGTAAAGTCTGTCCTGCTCCTGAGCATTCCTGGAAGGGCGTTTGTGGTTTTTTTGCTAGGTGCTTCCTGGTTCAGCTCATGAAAATTGTTATTTTCTGAGAATGACTCCTGCTAGGGGCTATTTAGGAACTGGGAATGAGTCCAAATATGTATGTCTCTAGATACTTTTATTTTCTAGAGGGCGAAGGTGGAGAATGTGATTTGCTTTATTGAAAAGATTAGATATTTGCCCTTTAAATTTGGGGTTTCGGAAATATTACATTTTAGTTCTTTCATGAGAGATATATAGCCTTCAGCAAAACATACTCAGCCTATCTTTCAGAATTTCCTTCCTTAAAGCCAATGTTTGCCTTTCTGGCTCTAAGTTTACTCATTTCAAGTTTATTTAAATAAAAATGATAACCCATCCTGGTGGTATAAACCCATAATCCTGGCACTCTGGGAGGCTGAGGCAGGAAGAATGCAGCCTGGAACCACAGCAAATTCAGTTAATCGTGTCTCATAACAAAAATAAAATATGAACTGAGCATGGATCTCAGGGTGAAGGTCCCGAGTTTAATCCCCAGTACTCTCTCCCTTTATAAATAGTGTTTAAATAGTGGGCCAGAGGACAAAAGACTTTTGGCTTGCAAAACGTGGCCATGATTTGGAGAAGTAGTGAGACACCAGGCAAAGCCTGACTCCACCCTAGGTGAAAAGAGAATGCAAATCAATTTAAAAGCCCTCTCCTTAGGTCATAAAGGCAGAAGCAGGAGAAACTGAAATACAGACCCAAGGAGGCCTGGATCTGTTTCCTAGCTCTCTAGTTTCGGCCTCCCGCAGGCAACAGCAATATCCCGGGCCAGTGCGTTTCGCGCCTCCAGGCTGAGCCTTCCAGGGTCGCCCACCCTCAAACCCTTTCCTGTGCTCCGGCGTCTTAACGGTGCTTATTGGTCAGCAGAGACCCGAAGTCCCCGGTGTCTCCAGGCCTCACCACCAGATCCCGATTTCCGTGCAGGCAGCGTCTGAGTCGGCTCCGCCCGGCCCATTTGCCTCCAGCGCCACCGCCTGGGCAGAGCGGGAACAGCAGCACCAGGAGGTCTCGTGGAGCCCAGGCGCGATTTCTGCTTCTGTCCAAAATACCCATCAGCTAGCTCCCTTTCCTGCCAAGTGACGATGGCACATACTTAAATTCACCATTGCAACTGTTTATCTTAAAAGATACTGAAACGGGAGCCATTGTGTGGCCTCACTAAAATATTGCTTTTTAATAAAAGGGCTGGATATAATGTACTTCGCTGACATAAAAATATAGTAGCAGGACCAGGCAGGAAATATCTTTTCTCACTTATTTTTTGTTTTAATTTTTATTTTATTTGTTTGGAGTTTTTTGTTTGTTTGTTTGTTTGTTTTTGAGACAGGATTTCTATTAAGTAGTCCAAGCTGGCCTTGAATTGGCCAGGACCCTCCTGCCTCCGCCTCCCAGTGCTCAGGTTTCTCAACTGTGCTCTTTGCTCTGGTGTTCTATCCAGATGAACTGAGATTTCATAACGATGGGTTTTTGGCTATTGACCTGGTGGGAGTTATCCTCCATTTCATATGCACACACATGCATGCTCGCGCACACATACCCCCCTCCCCCACAAGCAACCCCATACCACCCAGCATCCCAGCTCTTGGTGCTGCTGTCTGAGCTCTGGAGCTCCAGATGAGGGCTACAGAACAGACTGATCACGGGTTGCAAGACATGTGTGCATAGCCTCTCGGTGTCGGCCTGTGTGCACACACACTCCTTGAAGCGGAGCCCTGAAGGAAGATGTTAGGATTTCTATTCCTACTTATTTCTACCTCAGGCACCAACGTTTCTAACTTGTAATGCTCATGGCTGCCTGTATGCGCTTCAGTGGATGCTAGGCATGTGGATCATATGATTGGTTTTTGGCTAGGAGGGGGTGACGGTTACAGCCATAGATTTCTGTGAGTTGGGGAGGGATGACTGGCTCTGAGGCTCCCCTGGGTGTACCCTACCTGGTGCGGTGGATCCTCCCTCACCCTCTGCTCAGAGACTATAGAGCAGAGTTGAGGGCTGCAGGAAGCTTGCCACCAACTTGGCCTAGGTCCCTCCCCAGCCAGTGACTTGGGCATTGGTCTATTTCAGGAAAGCTAAAAATAAAATATACAAACAAAATTGAAAGGAAATGTCCTAAAATACCTAAAAGAAGAGGCATAGTAGAGCCCTCATCTCTAAGACCCTATATTTTTTGTTCCCCAAAGCTTGGGGCTGCTAATGTATGCTGACTGCCTTATCAATTCAAAACCTTGGAAATTACAAAGTCAGCTTGCCGATACCTACCTCAGAACCTATCCTTTCCCTCAAGTGATGGTGAAAATAGAATTAATGCATGTGTTACATCTGTAATAATAGATTGAATGTCTGTGTCCTTCCAAAATTCATATGTTGAAATCCTGAGTCCCATGTGCTGGCGCTTTGATTGGTGTGAGGATCTCTAGAGATTTGGAGAGGTGCTGGGACCTGTGGGAGACGGGAGCTGGCAGGAGGAAGTCAGGTCATTAGCTAGGGGGAAACATTCTCTTCTTTCTCTTTTGATTCCAAGACACATGAAGTGAGTAACCTTTCTCTCCCTCCCACTTCCACCACCAGGCTGGACCGGGTAGTCACAGGGCCAGGGCACCATGGAGTGGAACCGCTAAAACTGTGAGCCCAAATAAAACTCTCCTCCTTAGAAGTCAATTATTTCAGATATTTTGTCACAGTGGTGGAAGTCTGACAGTGATAGCATTTGGTTTCCCTTGGGAAATGATTCAGTTGTAGGACAGAATCTTTAGGAGTTGAAAGAGCCCAGAGAGGGCTTGCTAGCTCTCTCTCCACCACAGAAGGATGCAACTGCAAGTTGGGAATCCACAGCTCAAAAGACACCTTCCTCAGGACCTGGCGACAGTGGCACTTGGATTTCAGACTTCCAGCTTACAGCATGGGGAGAAAGAAATTTCAGAGCCAGGCAGCACTCTGAGAGGCTAGGGCAAGAGGATCACAAGCTTGAGTTTAGTGCAGGCAACCTTGAAACTTAGAAGGACTGTCTCAAAATAGAAAAGGGCTGGGGATGCAGCTCGGTGTGACCGTCCCGGATTCAGTCCCCAGTACTCCCCACCTCATGCATTTCTTGTGCGTGGGCTACTCAGTCTGCGATACATTCGGCCTGAATGCATAGTGTTTTTATTTGAATATTTATGTTTTTCAAAGTGGATGGAAAAGACAAAATTAATCATTCAAGACCTGAGTTGCTATTTTTTTAAAGTTCATTTTTGATATATCTTTGGAAAAAGAAATAGGACCTCCAACTTCTAAGAGATATGGGAATATTTTAATGTGCAGCCCTGGCTTTGGAAGGTGGTATAAATCGCTGTCTGTGTGACAGCTTCAACTGAAATCCTAATACCAGCGATGGTCTCACCCATGTGACCCAAGTCAGTGGAGAGAGAAGAAATTCCAAGTTGTTTAAGCCGAAAGCAGGAGACAAAGACCTGAGTTGTCGGTTTACCTAGAACTTGCTGACAGCTGCCAAATTTATTATTATTTTTATTTTAGATTTAAAAACAGAGGCTCCTCTTGGAGTGGCTGGAGGCCAGGACATTATATTGCTGTTGGATCCTGCCCACAGTGGACAGCACACTCTTCATCACATGGGTCATTTGGTGACTGGGTGACAGCAGTCATGACCTCCAGGATTTGCAAATGTCCTCCAGGTTCTGGAGTATTCTGGAACCACTGAAAGCACAGTATGGTGTGTTTGCACTGCAGGAGCCCATGGGAGGCGGGAAAGACTGGGGGTGGAGTTAGGGCAGAGAGGTGACTAGACTGGGTATCTCTTGTCAGTGGGGCCAGCTGGGTCCTGCTCTCCCTTTTCCTAAGCTTCCAGTCCTGCCAGATTTTGTCACTAAGCTTGGGCAAGCCACCCAGTTGGTCTGGGTCTTATTTCCTCCTCTGTGAAATGAGGGTTGGAAGACAATATGTTGAAAATCACAGGTCTTAGCCAAAAAGGCTTTAGCAGCAGAGCTCTGAGGCCTTATCCACTGCTGGCTCAAGTGATCATCAGTTAAACCTTTTGGAAGCACCAGGTAGAAGTGAGACTGTTGCACATGCCCTCTGACCCGGAAGTCCTACTGCTAGGAGTTGGTCCTGAACAAATAGCCGTCATGGAGACAGAGGTGTATGTACAGGTACATTACTTCCAAGGAAATCTAAGCCAAGCTAAATGTTCTAAGAATAAGGGCGTTTCTAAAGAAATGAAGATAATCTCCTCAGTGTAATACAATGTACAAGTTGTGCTTTCCAAGCATATTAACGCCAAAACGTTCCTAGTATAATAACAAAGTAGTAAACAAAAGACCAGAAGTGCCTTATGTGATGTAGTTTGCAACAAATACATTCGAGATATACATCTGCTTGCAAAACCTGGAATAGAATAATCATGCACACCCATGTTCCTAGGTGATTTAGTATTTTTGTTTTTAATATCTAAAGATCCTATGGCTTTTGTAAGTGGAAAAACTTATGAAAAAATAAATTTCAAAAGCCAAAACAAAACACGGAGCTTGCAGTGTGTCTTATCTCTGTTCAGTGTGACTGTGGATGCTCCCGAGTCTCAGGTACAGAGCAGCAAAGGGCTGTCGATTCCAGAACCGACCATGGGGCTGGAGCTGTGTCTCCTGTCCTCCCGGTTATGTGGTTGCAGTGACCTGCACAGCCTTTCTATACCTCAGCTTCCACAACTGGGATGTAAAGAAATGGGGACCGCTGAACAAACCCCTGATGCAGGGCACACATGTGTCAATAACCGTAAAATGGAGAATGTGTTAGTACGTGCTATAGAGCACCTATCGTGTGCCAGGCACTGCCCTTGGTGCGGGGGTCGCTGTACAACAGTGTTTTGGTGGACACTATAGATTAGGCCTAGAATCCCCCCTGTGTCTCATGTGATTGGAAGGTGACTGGGTCATGGGTGCCAAAGCCACCACCGGATTCATCCATTGATTAGTCCATGGTTGGACATGCTGTCAGAAAGGAGGCCTGATTGGAAGAGGTGGGCCTGCAACCTGGAAGGGTGTGTTCTTGTCCCCAGCTCCTTTCTTCTCTCCCTGCTGTCTGACTGCCATGAGGAGAGCACACTCTTTCTGCCTCAGAGCCAGCCAACCATGGGGTAAGGCCCCTGAAACTGTGATCCACAATGAGTATCTCCTCTGTCCCAGGGGACCCAGCGACTCTGGTAAGTTGTGTATGTTAGCCAGCTTGTTCCAACCAGGAACAGGAAAGTGACTAACACGGTGGAGAAGGCAGATGGCAAGTGTGCAGAGCGCGAGGAGGGAAAGCACGGGAAGGAGTGCTTGTCGGGAAGCTGGGGATCACCTGAGCAGAGACCCAAGCGAGTCGCTCAGACCTAAAGGAGAAGAGCATCGGGGGAAGAGGGGAACATCCGAGCGAAGGTTCTGAGCCACGCTTGGCATGCTTGAGGGACAGGGAGGACACTATGGAAATGAGGTCTTTCTAAAAGCAAGCTTGGAGGCAAAAACAAGAAGAGCTTCTTCAGAAGTCCAGGCCAGAACATGGGAAGTCACAGTGTGGGTGGATGTGGATTCCTTTCTTAGTCTTCTTTCTAGCTGTGTTTTGAAGCCACACTTCACAGTCCTGCTGGCTGCAGTTGGAGGCCCTGTACATTAGCACCACAGGAGTTGGAGGTGGGACTTTCTGTCACACATATGCCCTCCATGGCATCAACATCACAGTCAACTTCTCTGGACATAGGACTAGGTGGATGTTTACACTGGGCCATTTGAGGGGATGTTATGAGTTCAGATCTGTCCACAGAAAGCGATATAGGAACTGCAACCTCTGTTGCCTGTGAATGTGACTCTGGGCAGGAACAGTCTGCAGATGACACCTTGGTACGGTGAGGTCCTGCTGAGCATGGTGTGTCCAAATCAATGATTGGTGTGCTTATCAGAGAGGTGAATTTATTCATAGACACAGGGGTGCCCAGGGAGAAGCTAGGGATGGAGATGCATCTATAACTGGGAGAATGTTACAGACTGTCAGCAGTTACCAAAAGCTAGGGAGTCACCAAAGGTCTTCTCCCAGAGCCCTCAGAGTGCACGGTCCTGCACACAGCCTGCACAGAGCACCTTCATACCTCTCTGACTCTGACTTCTCTCTTGCACCTTCAAGGGTCATGGGCTCAGGTGACCCAGGGACTCTCCCTACTTTATGGTCAGCTGGCCAGCAGCTAAAGTCATCCTCACCTTGTACGTTGATACTCACAGATTCTGAATGTGGGTTGTGGACTCCTCTAGGGTCCATGGCTCTGCCTCATCATAGCACCTTTGGTGGCTTCTTTCCCTTCTCTGACTTGCTACCTCACTTCCTACTGATCTTTCATCTCTCAAGAACACCTGTAGAAGTCTGGGCTTATACGGAAGCTTGAACTAAAACACAGTGTAAAAGGAACTCCCCCTTAAGGATGCTGACCCAGGCATAGCCATGAGTCCTCAGGACATTGTCTGTCTGTCTGTCTGTCTGTCTGTCTGTCTGTCTGTCTGTCTCCCCCTTTCCCTCTCTCTCTCCCCCCTCTCTATATACTATATATATATATATATATATATATATATATATATATATACACACACACACACACACACACACACACATATATATATATCCCTCTCTCTTCTTCTCTCCCTCTCTTCCTCTTTTCCTCTCTCCCTCTCTCCCTCTCTTCCCTTTCACTTCCTTTGCGGCCAGGGGCAAAACAACCAAGGCACTCCCACTTTAGGTCATGTGTCTTTCTCGGGATTCATTTTCATTGGTCCACTTTAGGTCATATGTCTTGCTGAGAATCATGTTCATTGGTGCTCTTCTGGTCATGTGTCTGTCCCTGAACCAATCCTCTAGCTGGAGAAGTACAGCATGTTGGTTGGCCAAGGCTGAGTTACAACCTTGGCTCTGCAGACTCAGCTGAGCCCCACCCAGGCTTTCCCAACTCAGAAAGGATGTGGGTGGATTTGTAATTCAGGAAAACTTCAGGACTGTTACCCAGTAATGCAGCAGTGAATGCTGGGAAGGGAAATACATATCAGCTCCATTTTCTTTTCTATCTTTTCTCTGTCTTCAAGCACATTCTTCTTGTGGATGTATACACATAACACTAGAGGGCTGCGAGTATCTTGCCCATATTAGTCACTTTCCTGTTGCTGGGACAAAATATCAGACAACTCCAACTTCAGGGAGAAAAGGATTATTTTGGTTCATGGTTTTAAGAGGGCTCAGTCCATAGCTCCAGCATGGTGGGTGGGAGTAGTGGAGGAAAGTCCCTCAACCCATGGCAATCAGGAGGCAGAAAGACCAGGAGGGAGCTGAGGACAAAGGCACAGCCTTCTAGATGACCCACCTTCCACCAGCTCTGCTAATACATGAGAGTTTGGAGGGCACATCTTTTTTTAACGCACTTGGTAGTTGCAGGGTCTCACTGTGCAGCTTGGACTTGTAGTGCCCCTCCTGCTTTCAGCCTCCCCAGTGCTGGGATTACAAGCATGTGCCACTATGCCTGGACTCTGGCCGGATCAGCCTGCCCTGGGGGCAGGGCTGGCATGGCATGTGGTTTGGGGGATCAAATCGCTGTCCCTGAGCTTGCCCAGGCTTCCCTAAGCAGGTGCTTTAGTCAGCTGAGCTATCTCGCTGGCCCACTGGGGGTACATTTTAGATCTATACCATTGCAACTAGGCATGGCAGGAGCATCTCCAATGTTTCACAATGGAAGATGAGGCCAACATAAATTCAGGGGATTGCTGCTGATCCCACATGGGCCTTGTCACATTCTGCCTAGGAACAGCTTTCTCCTGGCTCTAGGCTCAGGAACCTGCCCACCAGCATGGCGCCTCTCAGCTCAGGATCCCTTTGTAGCTCAGATGTCTTTGGTGTTAACTAGTCCACCTAACATGACAGCAGGAACGACCTCCCTGGAGTAATCTCTTCCTCATTCTCGGCAAATGTACTCTTATTACAAAAAAGACTTGGTGTGGAAAGTAAACTGAGAGTGCATCCTCCAGACCCCATCGAGGACACTGTGCCTTGAGGCATGTGCGTGAGGCACAGCACTGCAGACTACTGCTCTTGCGCTTAGCTGCCTGGAGACGCCCAGTGCGTGTGGCACAAAGTGCACATCTGACAACAGACATAAAAAGCCTTTCTGGGATGCACAGAGGGATAGAACAGGTGCAGTAGACGTTGGTCTTGGGAGACAATTCTGTGTTTAGGTGGCAATGTGCCTGGGATTGGAAGGCAGACAGACTGAGTTTGGATCTCTGTTTTTCCACACCTTCCTCTGTGGATTTTTGCTCTGCTCCATAGCTACTCAAGCCTAGTTTAATCCATCATTTGTGCTTGTTAGAGGTAAGTGAGACCAAGCTGGGTCATCAGCAAAATTTACATAAAACATCAATTCTGTTCTTCCTCAAGGCTGATTTTATATTTTTGCAAAGTCAGATTCAAATTTCCATTCTCTATAATATTCTTTTGAACCTGGTAATGTGAATGCAAAGGGGGCATGTTACTTACGCATGGACTTAGTTGTCTGTTGATGCCTAAAAAGTGATTGTAAATCTCAAAGTTTAAAATGATGTCATATTACCTATTTTTATTGTTACATCTGTTGCTCAGACTAACAGATATAGCCGTGTGAGATTGGACAAATAATTGAATATTAACACTTGCTTTTAATAAGCCCTAATTCTTTCTTGTCTTTTTTAAAATGGGTAATATAACAGCCATTGTTAATTTGCTATTCTTGTTTTGAAAATCTGTAACATATTTATTGTATGTTTCTGTCTTTGTTTCTGCTGTTTGTTTTTGCTTTTGCTTCTACTCTTCAAAATAAAATAAAATGACATTTTAAAAAGTGACGAACACTTATCACCTGGATCAGGAATTCAGAAGCAACTGCTGTGTGGTTAGTTCAGCCATGCTGGTCAGCCTGTGACTGAGGCAGGGTCAGCTCCCAAGTCTGCAGCTGATGTGTGTAGGAGGCCACCAGGCCTGATTTTGTGGACATCCACATGGGGCTGTTGGTATTGAGGTCCCAGAGTGAGAAAGCAAGAGAAAGAGAGAGGAGAAGCTATAATGTGTTCTGTGATCAAGATTCAGATGACTGGGGACAAGGAGATAGCGTGGCAGTCCAAGTGCCTGCCTGGCGAGCACAAAGACCTAAGTTCGATTCCTGGTACTGCTTGCAGTGCCGGCCCCATGCTGTGCTGGCCACCAAAACAGGGCATTGTGACATATGCCTGTAAGCCCAACTCTGAGGAGGCTGACACAAGAGGATCACTATAAGTCCAAACTGCATAGCAAGACCCTATACCAAATAAATAAATAAAAGATTAAAAAGAAAGATTGGGGAGATTGTGCTAGCTCATGTTCAGTTGCTATAACTGAATGCCTAAGTTCAGGAAATTCATAAAAAGGGGAAATTTATTCTCTTTTTTTTTTTTTTGGATGTTCCAAAGTCTAACAATACCTAGTAGGTGCCTATTGAGGAGGTTTGCTGCATCACCAGGTGGCAGAGGCCACCAGATGGTGAGACAAAGTTGACTTTTGTTCTACAAGCAAGCTGGCTGCACCTCTGACTGTGTCACATAGGTTTTGGCGGGGTCATCAAACCAGTCAGCCCAGGTCAGTCTGATGTGAATGCCAGGAGGCGAGGACCATTGAGAGCTACCAAACCCAGAAGAATCATCCGTGATTGATGAGAGGCTTCCCAAGTGCTCAGCCAATGACGACAGCTCAGTTACTCACGGGTTCTGGTCTCTGTTGAAATCAACAAGTCTGTTGCTTGGCTGGCGCAGTCAGAGCATTCCTCAGCTCTTCTTGAATGAGTTTGCTCATGGCTCATCAGTGCAAATGCCAAACCATGTGACCCACACGGACCCGAGAGCCCAGGGGACAAGTCTTCTGCTCAGTCTACAACAGCCAGGCCAATGGATGCTGGAGAAAATACGTTCCCAATCACATCACTCCACTAACAGAAGCCAAAAAGAGGTACACACATATGCTCCACAGACTGGACTCCCGGGCAGCGCAGGTGGGAAGCGTGTAGCAGCCACGTGGTCTGCGGTGGCAGCAGCCAGCAGGGGGTTCACAGCATAAATCCAACAAGCCTGGCTGACCGCGGTGAGGAGAGACTGAGATCCAGCAAGGCCTACTTTGTCTCCAAGTAGAGCAGGCAATCAAAGATACTGTTTTGTTATGACAATAATACTGATGGTGATGATTAATAAAGAGTGACTTAATAAAACAAATGTCCCACCACTTCAAACACTGTTAGACATTAGTGTGGAGACAAAGAATCTCCTTGGGAATCCTTTGACCATCACTTTCTTTTCCAAGAATTAACACCAACAAAATGTGGATCTGTTCCCTCTCTGCATCATTTATCATTCGCCCTGCAAGCTCCTGAGACACAGGCGTGGTAGTGAAGTTGGTCCTTTCTGAAATATATTAGTGAGATCGGCTGTAAATCAAGTCTGAAGTCCTCGGGCTCAGTTTCTGCCCAGACTGACCTCCTCTCTCACAGCCAAGGCTGTGATCAGTTATTCATCACTTTCTTGAATTGCAGTTTCGTTATTTGCATCCCTGGGATGCTCTTTGTGTTTCCCAATCTTATGTTAGAGGACAAGTTTTGCTCTTGGTTCCTTGAGCTGCCATTTAAAAACACTGACAAAAAGAGGTGCAAAATCAGAATTGAGAAAAGACTTTTATATCAAGTCACTTCTAAATAATTTGACCCCAAAGGCCCCAGCAGGGACACAGGAGGGCGTGAAGCTGTCGGTCATATGCTTTTGGTTGGCTGGGTGATGTGAGAGGGCCAGAATGGATGGCGGCTGGAAGCCATGGCTTCTACAGATGACTCTCCACTACCTGCACGCGGCAGGCCCATGTTGGGTAGAGACAGCATCACAGTGACAGCGGGCAGAGGCAAGGTTTCCAGGGACTGGTACCCTGGCCTGGACTCCCGGCAACTGGGGAGGGGAGACTGTTGGCAAAGTGGAAGCCTATTTCATTTTGATCTTATTTTCTTTCGGCTTTGTTATCTTTGTATTGGGTAAGCTTCTAATGACTTAGATACACACGAATTCATCATGGCATCTTCTTGTATTGACTCATTTCTAGGTCAGCTCTAGTTCAATGTAGGAAGGAAAAGAGCACAACTGGGTTGCATTGCTTAACGCGACGATAATGTGGGGGAGGAGAAGCAGGCATCGTGGCGCACACCTCCAGTCCCAGCACTCTGCCTAGCGTGTGACTAAGTCAGCAGAACCTACCCAGCAAAAGCTACTCATGAGATTCCTGGTGACCGCAAAGGCAGAGCATCCCGGTACGGGGAGGGCAGACCAGTACGCCCACCTGTGCTGCGGTCACAGGTCTCTCTGGTCTGTGAATTGCTCACTGCCCTGGCATCCATGCTTCCAGTGCTAACCTGTCTTCTACATCTATTATTCAAACACAGTGAAGGGAAACTGGGGGGAGAAAAAAAATCCCTTAGAGAGGGGAATGCTTTATGAAGCAAGTTTTGCTGAGTTTATTTAAAGATTAGGCACATTTTGTTTGGTTTTTTTAGGCTGTTAAAATGTTCGGAAGAGAAGAGTTGGAACCTTCGTGCCTTCTCTGGTACAATTCCTAAAGAAGAGCTCACTGAGAAGTGTTGCGTGTGTTTTCTAGGTGGGACGAGAGGGTTGGTCACAGCTCTGCATGTCAGGATCTTTAAGGAGCTGTGAGCCACCGACATGTGAGAGCGTGTGCACGGCGCACCCCACAAACAGCATGGGACATGGGACGTCAAGGGCAAGGCCAAGGGCAGCCTTTCAGGGGTGAGTGGCCTCTCTGGAAAGCGATCTGGAAAGAGCTGTAGACAGCGGTTGTCTCCTCTCTCTCGACTGCTGCTGAGGGAGAGCCACGGGCGCAAGCCCTCTGGCTCCCTCGGGCTGAGCCTCTGCCTTTGGAGGCTTAACGCGCAGGCAGGAAGAAGGTCTTCAGGACTCAAGAACAGCCTTCTGGTGCAAAGAAGGAAGGCTGGCAGGCAACAGGGGAGGGTGGGTTGAGTTAGAATTAGGGCTGTGGTTCAGATCTGCAGCCACAGGCCATGTGTGAGGAAGGAGATCCGGTCATGGGATGCAACACAGCGGCGGAGCAGTGATCCGCAGACGGGGGAGGGGCTGCAGGTGCTCTGGGAGGCGGGGCCTGGCTGGTGGGGTTGAGCTCTTTTCCCCCTCCGCTGTCCTCTGCATTGTTTCTCCCTTGGAACCAACCGACTCTGGCCTGAAACCAAGAGCCACGGAAAGCTCTCCTCCTCTCAGTTGTGGATGTTGGTTGTTTTGTCCCAGCACAACAGGAAAGGACCGAGCCAGTCAAAATCTGTGTTCATTTTACCCCTTATAGTAAAATGGACAGCAGACATTGTACTTGAGTGCTCCAAAGGAGGCCCGTTGGTGGTAATGCGTACTCTCACGGTTTGTGTCTAGGTGTCCCTCCAAAGCCTCACGCAGTCATGGAGTGGATTCTGGAGTTTGTGATAGATTATCGTGGGTGTGGATGCAGCTCTTGCCCTGGGGCAGGTAATTTGCATTACAATGTAAGGCCCAAGGCGAGGCTAGCTAGCTGTCTGAGCTGCGGTCTCTGGCTTTGCTCTCTGCTCTTTGCCACCACCACGAAATGTTGCTCTCGGCCATGTGCCGCTCTGCCTTGGAGCCAGCTGAACATGAACTGAAACCGCCAGTACCTGTGAGCTAAATAAGGCTTTCCTTCCCTCATTTTGGGTGCTGGGTGTTTGTCCCAGCAACGAGAGAAGAGGAACTGAGACACGTACAGACCTGAGCACACTGCTGCCAGTCTGTGTGTATTCTCCTTTGCCTTTCTTACTAACAGTTTGCCATATGGTTTGGAGACCCAATATGCCTCTCTGAAGAAAAATGAAGTGCCTAGGCAACTCTGGCTCTAGCATGGCTTGGGCCTGGGGAAGCAGCCGCATGTTCCAGAGAGGGTAGCCTCTTCTGAATAGAAAGAAATTGCTTTCTGCCTCTGGCTTGCTTAAGTTTTCCTTTTTCCTGCTGGACAGTGGCTGTGAAGACTGTGGGTACAGCAGCCATCTTGTGCTTATGAGGCCCGGGGACAAGGATGAGAGTCTCCCAACTAAGGACGGAAGGATGGAAGCAGTAGGCAGCACTAGGAGGTACTGGGCAGGCCTCCTGCTGTGTGCAGTAAGCACACCCCGTCTGTTAGCCATGGTTGAGTTCTCTGTTCCCTGCAGCCAAAGGCAATCCAGATAGATTCACTGCACTTCTCTGAAGAAAGTTTAATGTTCACATAGCAGAAGCAGCAGTACAGAGAGAAAGCCACATGGCTTCTTTAAGGCTGACTTGGCAGACGCAAGCATGTTTAATGGCATTGCTTGTAAGGACAAGGTTTGGCAAGTGTCGTCTTCTGTAGAGGGTCGTATAATAATTATTCTCTGATGCGATCTATGCAACTACCTAACTCTGCCTTTGTAACATGAAGACAACTGCAGATAATACACAGGAGAATAGCTGCGCATCACTCTGTGCCAATAAAACTTCCTTTATAAAAGAAGCAGAATTTGGCCCCTGACTCTCGTTTGCTGTCCGTGTGGCACTATCAATAGATTGAGAACTGGAGAATGAGTTTGTGCATTTAGAAGACATTTACAAGGGAGCAATCCATGTGTGTTGGTGACTTGCATTAGAATATGTGGCCCCTGTGTCATTACTGCTCAGCAATGCCCTTGAGACTGTCCTGTGCCCTGGGAAATGTACCGCAACCTGGGCACCTTGTAGGGTCGTGGGTGCTGGGCTGTGCTTTGGTTTCTATCAAGCGATTCCCTTGAATTCTCATGTGATTATAGGCAGGACCTTTGCAGGGACTGTAGGGCTTCATAGCTCACTTGCTCCCGGGAGGTAAGGCCTGGTCAGAAGAGTGTGTGGGGGTCCCTATAGTGTGGCCTAGTAGGGTTCATCTCCCCATCTCGCTCCTCCCTTGACTCTCTGCTTCCTCCTGCCTACCGTGAGGTAAGGAGCGCTCCTCCGTCATAAAATTGCTTGTCTTTTGTTTTGAGATAGTTAACAAGGTTTCTTTATACAAAATAATTTTATATAAATTCAGTGTCATTATGTGCTACAAAAATATTTCAATCAGATCATTAAACTTTTATTAACAACTTTATCCTCATTATCTCTCCTCTTTCTCTGTCTCTGTTTCTCTCTTACACACACATACACACACACACACACACACACACAAGACACACACAGAATACTGGGAATTGAACTCAGGGAGTGCTGATCAACACCCCCAGGCCTTTTGTATAATTTTATTTTGAGGCAGGATCTCTCTAAACTGCTCAAGCTGGGCTTGAGTGGGCAATCCTCTGCCTCAGCTATTTAAAAGATGTTTTGTTAAGAGACTTAAACAGCTATGACAACAGATCTGTGAAGAATTTCTTTTATGGTTCCTGCCTTTGGCATTATTGGTATTTTTTCACTGAGTTCCAAGAACAGTTCTGTAAGTCTTTTTTTTTGGTTACTACCACTGTTATTTCCTTCCATTGTTATTTGTTTTCAAACCATAACATGTATTTTTATTTAGAGTGCTTAACATTGTTACTTAGTCAAATCTGTGATTCCTTGGGATTCTCGTCCAAGTTCCTTACACTTAGAGGTTCTCCCTACCAAGGTCAGTGAAGATCTTGCTTATATCTACCATGCTTGTGGCCTGGGCTGCTGGGCCCAAGGTCAGTTTCTGGCACCAACATGTGATGAATGGATTAGTCAGATTTCCTGTTGCTGGGAAGAAATACCTGAAACCAGCTACTTAAAAGAGGCGAGGTCCAATTTGGCTTATGATGTTAGGGAATTCAGTTCTTAGCCAGCTGGCTTCAAAACAGAAACATCCTCAAGGAAGTATACAATGCTGAAGGTTGCTCACCTCACACCAGCTGGGAGGCAGAGAGAGAAAGGAAGAGCCAGGGTTAATCCGTTCTCCTATGCTGTGCACTAGTGGGCCACCTCTCCCTCCAGGCCCTGCCTCCTAATTACACATTTATCAGTAAATGAATTTACTGTTGAACATAGTGTCTCCATGAGCTGAGCACTGTACAAGCACATGGGAATTTGGGGAAACAATTTAGATATAAACAATAGCATTCCAACCCTGGCTCCCAAAACCCTCACTGTACAAAATGCATTAAGCTCATCTCATAAATTTGCCCAAGTCTTAACAGTTCCAGCAGTGCCAAAAAGTGCAAGCCCCAAGTGTGTTCTGAGACTCAAGGCAAACTCTTAGCTACAAATCCCTGCAAAATAAACAAGGAAAGTTGAGTGCTTTCAATACACAATGGCACAGGTAAATATTGTCAAGTCATGAAGATAACCAGAAATAGGACCAAAGTGAGACCAAAAACTAGCAGGAAAAACTTTGAGTTCTGTAGCTCAACATCCAGGACAAGGGCATGTTATGGTAGCATATGAGCTTCCAATGACTTGGGCAGTCTTACCCTTAGGGCCTTGTTACTTGCAGCCCTCATGGCTTCTCTTTGGCTTGGCTGTCATCACTAGTTTTCTTCCACAGATGTTCAGTATTCCAGTATCTCCAACTTCCTGTGGCCTGCACTGAACCTTCAGCTTCATTCTCATCTTCGTGCACCATCTTCTCAAGGGTATATTGCTTGGCCTCTCCATCTCCTTTTGAAATCTGAGTGGGAGCCTCTCTGATCCTACGACTCTTGCATCTTGTGTGCCTGAAAGCTCAACACCAGGATGATGCTAGTGTTGGTGTTGATGTTGGTGAGGATGATGCCAGGATCTAAAATAAACTTGAGCAGTAGCCGAGTTCTCTTAGGCCATGGCTGAAGCAGCCTCTGAGTGCTGGATGACTTAAATCTGGAAAACAACTTCCTGGGCTCCCTGGGTCTCTCTTCTCAAAGGAACATCTTTCAAAGTCTTTATTCATTTACATCCTAAAGTCTGTGACTGGTGGGGTCTTGCTGATTCCTGAGATGCCTTCAATTCGTCTTTCCTATTGTCTCTATGCCAAGTATTTGTATTCTGTTTAGTGCTAATCTTTTCAGCAATCATATTGCTCTGAACTCCAACCTTCTTCTGATAAAGTGGCAAACTTTTCAAATCTGTTTTTGTCTTCTGATTTTCACTATGGATCTTGCTAAAAGCATCCAGAAGTACCTAAGCCATATCTTAAATATTGGGCTGCCTTGAAACTTCTTCTGCCCAATCAATTTGTTCACTACCTTTATTAATTTTTAAATTTTTTTTATTTATTTGGTATAGGGTCTCATTACACAGCTTGAAGTGATCCTCCTGTCTTAGCCTCCCCAGCACTGGGATTATAGGTGTGCACCACCATCCCCAGTCTTGGTGGCTTCCATGGCACACTCTGGGTTCTGGGACTGGCATGGCATGCAGTACCAGGGATAGAACCCAGGTCCTTGCGCTTGGCAGGCAGGCACTTCCACCACTGAGCTATCTCCCAAGCCCTGTTCACTACCTTTACTTTTAGCCTCACACAGAATCTCAGGATATGGACAAAATACCAACCACCTCTTTGCCAAAATGAAATACACATGGCCTTTCATCCAGTTTCCAGTATTCTAAGTGAAACCTCATGAGCCTGCCCCTTACTGTCCGCTTTCCTACCAGCCTTTTGCCTTTCTGATCTCTGACTAGGATTTCTCTTCAATTTCTTTCTATTGCATTATTTTTTTCTAGTCTGGACACTGAGGTGAGCACAACACAAGCAAACACTCAGGAAAGTGTACTTCAAGAACTATGTCAGACATATTCAGAGCGATGGAGGTTCATGATGATATGACTTGTATTGTAATATGCATTTTTTGAATTTAAGCATTCACTGTCTACATTGCTCCCCTTTTATTTGCATATACTAGATTGGATTTTCACTCTATTAGAGTAACATCAAGTGACATTGTGCTGGATTCTGCTTGAAACAGGACAGAGAGCTTGGGAGGGTCTAGCATAAGGCAAGGCCTACTACCACACATAGAATCCACTTTGGGGGGCTCCAGGGGCACTTGAAACAAACACTTGTTTCCCTCTAGAGTACTTTACACTGAAATGTAAAAGTCTTTCCTGGTGGCATTTATGAAGAAATATGTTAAAAGATGCAGCTACCACAGCCTGAAGAAAAAAGGATGGCTCACACTGAGTCACTGTCACCAGCGATTGCTCTCCAAGGGCAGATATTGGTTTGTACCCAGTCTCCTCCTTCTCATGGTCAGTCCATGCACATGAGCTCCGCTGAGCCCCATCAGTGTGAGTTAATTGTTGAGAGCCGAGAACTCCCAGGGAGCCTTGCTGCTAGCTTACAGGGTATGATAAAAAAAAAAATACGATAAGTTAAAAACTTGGTTACAGTAAAAAATGCAAGGCAGGAATGCCTCCTGAGCCCAATGTGGAGACCTCTGGTGTCCAGGTGGTCACAGGGCTCCTGTATGAAGATGGCACATTTATCATTAAACAGACAGAGAGCTTGGGAGGGCTCTGAAGCTTACTCTCCTTCCATGTCCCACCCCTCACTTTGAATAGACTTATCCCATCATTCTTAGCTATGTGTCTTCTACTGTGATATTTTCTTTTTTGTATTTTTTGAAACACAGTTTCACTATTCAATTCAGGCTGGCTTTGAGCTCATTTTGTAACCGAGGCTGGTCTCAAACTCGCTGCCATCTGCCTGCCTCAGTCTCCCAAGTGCTACGAATACTCTTGTGTACCACCATGCCATGCTGGATGATAGGTTTTTAAAGTATAAACATTCATCAGATTTTCCAATCATTTGTTGTACAGATCGTTGGAAAGGTGATTCTGAGGAAGACATACAAGGAGCACAGTAGCTGCACAACCCAACCTGCACTTCTAGACCCTTCTTCACCCCATCTTTCTGTTTCAGAGGCTAGAAAACGAGTCATCTTTTGCAACCTCTTGTGTAGAAAGAAGGGTCCTGTAGCACAATCGTGCTGAAGGACATGTGAGTAGGCATGATGTGGGGAGTGTTTGAAGGAGGGACAGACACAGCTCCTTTGTCCTCCCTCCTGTCTTGAATCTGGTGTGGTGCTGGCTCTCTGGCACCCTCCTTGCCTGCAGGAGTCAGTCTCAGGCCATGAAATGGGTGGAACCACAGCCATGAAACCTTTGTGCTGCTCAGAACTGAAAGGCAAACTCCCAGGACTTCTTAAACATCTCTCTCTCCTTCTTATCATTCTAAGTCTGATTTTCTGTTCCTCGCCTCTCAAAGCTTTCCTGATGCAAAGTAAGAAACAGAGGTGGCCCTCAACATGAAAAATTCAAGTTTTATCAAAGAAATGATATCTGGCTAATGAATTTCTTTCAATTATCAAAGAAATGAAATTTGGCAAAGATTTTGAACAGATGACCACACTTAGGCCTGGGAGATCAATATTCTCAGTCCCTAGTGGTGGCATTATAAATCGGGAGATGCTCTCCATAAGGGCCCACAAATGTATGAAATGTCTTGGAAGCATCCCTACTCTGTAACGGGATAACTGAAGTCCTGGGAAACTACCCAAAGGAAATAATTAATAACATGAACAATGAATGATTCATGCCTATTGTGATCAAAATTTCATTTTATTTTTAGTTTTAAATTTTGTTTGAGACAGAGTATCTCTATGTAATTCATGCTAGCCTTAAACTTCCTACGTAGCCCAGACTTCCCTCGGGCTCATGGGAATCCTCCTGTCTCAGCTTCCCCATTGCTTGGATTACAGACATGCACCACCACGCCTGACATCAAATTTTAAAAGAAAGGAAAATATCACTTAGACAAGGAGAAAACAATACAAATGTTTTAAAATTGTTATCTCTTGTTTTCTTAAATCTCTTGTTTTGAACGATACACTACTCATCCTCTCCCAAGGTGTAGAAGAAAGAACGTGATCATTTGTAAGTACCACAGAAGTTATTAATAAAACCACCAAATGTTCAAGCGTCAGTTATGATGTTTGTGAAAATAGTAACAAAGCATCTTTCTGAATTCTGTTCACAGGTTGTTCTTATTTATTATCAAGTTTGTAACTGGGAGACAGAATGTACTGAACAGCAGCAGTAGGCAGCATTTGTAATTTTTTCTGTTTTGATTCCAACTTGTACTCTCTTTAAAAAATAAAATAAAAACGCAGTTCTAGGCACAGCGACATCCTTGTGGACAGGTGTCCTGGAAGCCACATCAAGATACTGTGTTTCCAGTTTTACTTTTGGAAAGAGAAAAAAAGGGGGCGGGCCCTCCTCAAGAGGACTAGCTCTGTGAGGGGCGGCCCGAGCCTGATCTGGCCGCCTGCTGCCCAGCCATGGGCTCCTGTCTGGATCCCACCCGGGTTCTGTCCCACTTGGAGGACGACGCACAGCCGGGCAGAGCCTGCGAGAAAGCTTCCTGGAGATGCAGAAGAGACCAAGGAGAGAAGCTAGCTTTTCCCCAGACCAGGAAAGGGTGAGATTGGAAAATACAGGCTGCTCTCTTTACAGCCTTTCCAGGGTTATCTACATCAATCCTCCGCTCCACCCTCTGCCCACGGCTGCACTATCTCCAATAGGCAAGAGCAGGATTTCCTTCTTCCAGGCCCAGTGCTGAAGCAGTCAGTGCTGTGGAGAGTCATCTCCATGGGAAACGCTGTTCAGCTGCGCGCGAGGGAGAGTGGGGCGGAGCAGGAGCTGCAGGAGGCAGGTGTACTTGTGCTGATGCGGAGTGGAGGGCAGCCTCGGGCCCAGGGCCTCTGTCGAGGTGGATTTCCATTTTTTCCATTTATATAAGACACTGTGGTCCAACTTTTGATTTTGAATTCCCATTTCCTTTGGTAGCAGAACACATCGGCCCCTCTTCATTCTGTGTTCCCAGATTCCCAGCAGTACACGACTCCTTCACCGAGTGCCCTTCCACCTTAACTAATCACTGGTCACCATGGTGACTGAGACTTTTACCACTGGAGGCCCAACAGCAACACTAGCACAGACGTCTTCTTCTCTCTTTGCAATTTCACAGGGAGCTTTCTTAAACATTTTAGTAACCTCAGCACATGATTTTTTTTTTTTTGGTCTATATAAAAACAAAACAAAACAAAAAAAACCCAAAAACCTAGCATCACTATTCTGACACTTTGGAGTCATTATCAGTATGAGTGTGGTGATCAAAACAAGCCTGAAGTATCATCCCTGCCATCTGATACCCAAGGTAATCCTGAGCAGTTCATGGCGGGTGGTGTGTGCTTCATGGACACACTAGACAAAGGAGGGTTCTCGACGCAGGCAGGATGGAATGGGGCGTGAGAGTGCAACATGCTCCTCGGACTGTAACACAACTTAAAACTTGTGGATTGTTTATTTCTGTGATTTCCTGCTTGTTATTTTCAGGCCAATCTTCACTTTGGGGGGCCAAAGACTTGGGAAAGGCATTATGGACTAGATACTTCCTAAGTGACAGCACAAAAATGAAAGATGGCGAGAGTAAAGTCATGACATCATGTTATTTGATTTCTAAGAGACACCGAACTGAATGCCAACATGCATAGCAGCAAAGATAGTTACTGCTAATTATGAACAATCATTATTAAAATTCTTTCAAATTAAATGACAGGAAACTGATAAAACCTTTCTAAAAGTAATGGAGCCTAATCAGATGATCCTCTGTACATGCAGTTTGCAATGCCTGGCCCACTTCTGTTGCAGCCTGTCCCAGTGTGGCCCAGGCTTGGCTAGGGGCTTCAGCTTCCTCCCTACCTGGTCCATGGCTCTCTGGTTGGTGTACAGCAGACACAGGCTGATGAGAAGCAAGAAGGCCGGGATATTAAATGACTTCATGGACTGCTGCCCGAATCTCATTAGGCTAATTCAGATTTATTTTATGTCCTGGACACCTGAGCTAGTGCTTACTCTTTAAGTTGTCAAAGAATCATTTCAGAAATGGAAAAATGTGGCTTCTCAATGCACACAGACCTTTCAGTTCCCTGCTTGCTTTGCCTAGCTCTCTTTCTTTCCCTCTGCCTTTAATTTATTACTTTTAAAGTATCGTTTAAGTAGCAGATGTTTAAATGCTTTTTAATCAGGGGAAACTGTGAAGTATAATTGCTGGGTCTGGCAGCGCCTGGTCCCAGAGGCCCTGGTTGGCTGATAGACGTGCTCTGCCCCAGATACCACCTCCCCACAGAAGCCCTGTGACTGCCCAGACACCAGAGTTCTCCGTGTTTGGTTCAAGAGGGGTTTCTGCCTTTATCTGTTGAGTTGGCTTAGCTTGAAAGGACACATAAGGAAGCTATCAGCTCCTACTGTCACACAAGGAAAGTGTGTAGGCTGTGGTGTGCTCCTACATTAAAATAAGGCCAATTTGCATTCTGGGGGAAGAAGATCAGAAAGCTGAAAAGCATGTTTGTTTTTTGGCTTGATTGAGAACTCAAAGATGGGATCAATTAAGCCACACTGAGGCGTGTCTTTCAGTGGTGAAGTGCCCTGTCTTTCTGCAGCTGTTATGGCCTGGGAGCCTGTCAGGGTCCATGCGACAGGGAAGATAGCACTGAAAGAAATGAAAGCCAGCTCTTGACTCTTGTAATTTGTATATTCCTTCCAGCATCTCAATGAAGAGTAAAAATGTCAATATTAATACAGAAACATGTAGACATCTACCTTCAAAACAGTCATGCAAGAGGGACAGGAGCATTGAGCATTCCCTTTGCATGTAGTCTGCTATCCATCTTCACCCCAGGAGAACTAAGCAACATGCTTAAATGTGGTCCAGAACAGAATTCACCCATCCATATCCACCCACCCATCCAGCCATCACTCTTCATCCATTACCATGCATCCTTCTACCCACTTATCTACTCCTCCACCCATCATCCAGTCATTATCCAGTCATCAACCCATCTATGTACCCATCCATCTATCCATCTTTCTTTCCTTTCCCCATCCATCCACTCATCTACCTATTCACTGACCCATCCATCCATCCATCCATCCATTCACCCATTATTCCTCCATTCATCCATTCCTCTATTTGTTGACCCAACAATCCATTCATCCATCCATCCATCCATCCATCCATCCATCCACCCACCCACCTACCCACCAACCCACTCTATTCACTATCTGTGTGTCCATTATCTGTCGCTCATTAATTCTATTGCCTGCGTTGCAGCTCAGTTGTTGCTATCCAAGGCAAGTTGTTGGAGCCAGATAACTTTCCCTTCTGTCCAGTGGTGCATTTCCCTCATGTGCTTTTCAACATGTACAGTCCCTCAGAGTCTCCTAAGAGTGTTTGTCAAAAATGCCAAATCTTAACCTGATCCTGTCACACTGAATTTGGGCTCTTGACATCTCCATTTTGAACTCTCACTGTCAGTAACTGTGTAGAGAACTTCAGATGTCCCACCAAGACATAAAATCTGTATTTATGACCCCTAGTTTATTTTTTTTCTATTAGGTGCAGGTGGAGGCAGAAGAAATCATCTCCTGATTTTAATGTCATCCTTGGTCTACTGATTTTTGACCGGGTGCTGTGATGGTATGAGTGTGTCCCTCTAAAACATATGCTGCAATTTAATTTCTGGCTCCACCACATTAAGAGATGGGATGAGGAGGTGACTGGACTTTGAGAGTTGTGTCCTCATAAAAAGGACTGTGAAAATATTCGGGAGATAGTCCGTCTCTTCTGCCATGCAAGGACAATGTTCCTACTTGGAGAAATGCAGCGTCAGGGTGTTGCCTTTAAAATGGACTGCAGCCCCACACCAGGCATCAAATCCAGCAGCCCCTTGAGCTTGGATTTTCTCACTTTCAGAACTGTGAGAAATAAATTTTTATTATTTGTCAATCAGTATTAGAGGAAGGGAGTTTGCTACAGAAGCTCAAATGCATGAAGACAGATGTTAAGGCCCTGACCCTGCACTATAACATGCTCTGGCTCATCCATCCATCCATCTATCTATCCACCCATCCATCCATCCATCCATCCATCTATCCATCCATCCATCCATCCATCCATCCATCCATCCATCCATCTGTCCATTCATTACAACCTTCAAGGGTCAAGGGATCCACAGAGCTGGTTATGCAGGGCTGGGGAGTTTTGGTGTGCGAAGTTAGACTCAGAGTAGGGTGCATAGGTTCTGGGAAAGGCCAGGCAGGAGGAAGTCCCTCTCCAGGTCCTGTCTTGTTGTCTGATGGGCAGGAGTCAGAGGTGAGGTGCAGTGGGTGAAGGTGTCCCTGACGATGAGCACCTGAGTCTAGGCCATCTCCTCCCCACAGTCAGGACATAGAGGTCCAGAAGGACAGCATGGGTCTTGCTTCACCTCTACACCCAGGATAATAGTGCCTGACTGTGTCACCCCATGGGGAGATCTGGGGCTCCTGTGAAATATAATAGGCATGTGAACTGTCTTGGGGGAAAAAAAAAGCTCATGGGAAGCTTTTCCATCTGCTTTCTGACCCAAGTCCTCTTTGTCCTGAATTCATTTCCCTGGAGCTCCAATCAGCAGTAGATTAATGGGTTTTTACTAATGATGGGTAGTGGGTTTTGGTTGGTTTGGTTTTTTTTTTCCTGTTTTTTTTTTTTTGTTGTTGTTGTTTTGTTTTTTTGTTTTTTGCAGAACCGGGGATTGAACTCAGGCCCTTGCGCTTGCCAGGGAAGCGCTTATTCCACTGAGCCATCTCCCCGGCCCCTGGGTAGTGGGTTTTGACATGGTGGTTGAGGATGTGAATGTTTTTGTCATAAAACTCCATCCTACAAAGAATTTTGTCTCTGGGAGCCTTACAGGAACTAAATCAGGCATTCTCCCAAATAGAGCCCTCCCTGCCTATTCCCTTGGGTGAGTCAGCCACCTGCCTCACCTTCTCCTGTTTGGGTGGTAGCTCCCTGCTTCAGGACATGGTGTTCAGCTCTCCCAGTCTGACCACTGCTCTGTAGACTTGCAGCTCTAGTACCACATACAAAGACAGAAGCTCTCGCCATGTCATGAAGTCCCTATTGAGACTCTATACATGCTCTGATCCTTCCTGGTGCTTCCATTTCTCTGATTAAACTCTGATTAACATAGGGAAGGTTGCATCTGCAGCATAGACTGGGCATGCCTGAGCCTTTATATAAAACAGAGTCTTATTACATAGATCATACTCACAGTGACCTTCCTGTTTTCAGCCTCCCAAGCACTGGGATTATAGGCATGCATCACCACATCCAGTTTCAGTCACCATCTCAGCATGCCCCAGGGGCAGGGCTGGCACAGCAGGCCGGGGATTAAACCCTGGTCACTGTACTCTTCTTAAGCAGGCACTTTAGTCTGCTGAGCTATCTGGATGGCCCAGGTTTCATCTCCTATGTTCCTGTCTTTGTAGATAATTAAACAACATCCAAGCAGCTGCCACTGTCTCTCTCAGGCACTGGCCTTGGCCCACAGTTCTGATGCCAGGGTATAACCAAACCTTTGGACAAGAAGTACTTGACCAAGTGATAAACAGTGGCTTCATGTTTGCAGTGGGCCCCCTTGTGAGTTCACCACAGACCGGGGGCCAGTCTCACCCTTAATGTGTCTCTCACCACTGCTCCTCCCTGGGCCCTAGAGATTAAAGGTGCACTTCCCTAGACCCTCTTGGTGGTGGTCCCTGTGTCCTTCCAGGGTCCCCTGAGCAGGCTATCAGATTCCTTTGCTTTCTCTTGGAACCCACTTCTGGCTCATGGGAATCCCCAACTCAGTGGGCAGAGGTGGGGCTCATACCCATAATCTCCAGGGGCCTTCTCTTTGCCCACAGCCCACAACTTTTCAGTGTGGGTTCTTCATGCAAATGTCATGTCAGTACTTCAGGTACCCTAAATCTAGGGCCCATACAGAAGATGTCTTTAAGCTGGAGATACCCCTGTCTCCCAACTTATTTGCCTCCTGCCACAAACTGGCATGGTGCTTAGTGGTCTTGGGGAGAAATGGCAAGGGAGTTTAGAGAATAAAGACAAGAGACAAGAGCTGAGGTCATGTGGCGATCCTCTCTTTCCTGATGGGAGAAAAAGAGCTAAACAAACACTGTAGGGTTGTTTATTTATACTCTTTACAAAGTTAGTATCACAAGATACACAGGGTTACCTTATGACTACCAGAATTGCTCCAGGCAAGATGCATTCTCAGGACCAAGGGAGCTTGATTACTTTAGGCACTTTGGGTTTAATCTTTTTTCTTTTTTTTTTTCTTTTTTGGCAGACCTGGGGACTGAACTCAGGCCCTTGTGCTTGCCAGGGAAGCACTTATTCCACTGAGCCATCTCCCCAGCCCGGGGCTTAATCTTGATCTCACACATATGACAAATTTTCAGTTTCAGCTGCTCCCTATAGTCTCCTATCATGAATGTATCCATGACTTTCTCCAGGAAATTTTTTTAAATAAACCTTGCACCTTCCAAGCATGGTCTCTGTTTATCCTTGATGTTGGGGAATTATCTAACTGGTTCCTTATCATTGACTTAATCCATTTTCTGAGTTCAGGTAATTTACAAAGAATAGAAGTTTATTTGATTTCTGGTTTTGGAGGCTGGGAAATCCAATGGTGTGTGCCCAACATTCCTGGGATCTGTTGAGGGCTTTTTGCTGCCTCATGACAGAGAAAAAGCACTCACCCTTGTGCAGGTAGGTCACTCTTGCTCTTCTAATAAAGCCACAGATGCCATGTCTTGGCCTCACCTTCATGACTTACTCTAGCCCTAAAGGTCTCTTAGTGAAGTACAGCACCCTCACTCCACACCGGGTTTATGGTGTCTGACCACTTTCTCACTGTTAGGGTAAACTTTTCAACACCTTCACTTAGAAGAGGAGATGTTTATTTGGCTTCCAGTGTTGGCGATTTTAGAGCATGGTCGTGTGGCTCCAAGGCAGACACTGCATGGAAGATCAGAGTGTGGAGGAAAGCTGCTCACATCATGGTGGCCTGCAAAGTGGGCAGGAAGGGAGGAAGGGGCTGGGACCAGAACTTACCCAGTCAGGCCACACCCCTAGCCAGGCCCACCACCTAGCATGAAAATGTTGGGGGACATGTTAGATCTAATCATAACATAATGGAATTCGGAAGGTAGTAGAAAACTTGACTTTGGTACCATCAACATAGGAATTTGGGGATTAAACTTCTAACACATGAATTCTAGGAGACACATGCAAACCACAGCAATCAGCTATTTTTAAATACTTGCACTGAGATCTATTTTGCAATTCAACTGTCATCTTACGTGTGTCATTCCCCGTCTGTGGAGGACCACCTGGACAACTCTTCTTGAAAGGAGAGCGATTGTCTCCATTTTGGCTAAACCTGGCTCTGGTTCTGTGTGTTGATTTATGCAGAGCTGGCTAAGTTTGGTCTTTATCTCCTCAGCTGGCCTTAAGCAATGCAAACAGGTCTAGCCAAGGTGCTGGTGTGTGGTCTCTGAAGCAAGGCCACAGGTCAGTGTTGTCCTACCTACAACTCACCAATAGTATGTGTGAGCGCAGCAGACTGTAGCCGCACTGTTGACTGAGAGGCTGAGATGGAGTCTTGAGATTAAAAATTTATTTATTCATTTATTTGATATAGGATCTTGCTATTCAGTTTGCACTCATAGTGATCCTTCTGTCTCAGCCTCCCCAGCTCTGGGATTATAGGCATGTGCCACCAGTGCTTGATTTTGGGGCCAGCACGGTGTGCCCAGGGTTCCAGGGCTGGTTCAGTGTGTGGTACCGGAGATCCAACTCAGGTCCTTGTGCTTGTCAGGTGGGCGCTTGTGCCGCTGAGCTATCTTCCCAGCCCTTCTCAGGGCATAAAATACTGCACATCATTGCTGAAGCACCCGCCCCAGCACATTAGATAGAGCTTCATACTGTGTTCCGCAGATCGTTCTTTCTGTATCTCTGTTTCTGTGTATTGTGGAGGCGATTTCAGGCCTCCCACCTAGCCCACCTCACCACACTCACACTTGCTGCCACTCTCATTGTCATTAATTCCTGGGCCACTCTCCTCTTCGTGAATTAATAAAACCAAGGTTCAGTCCTGGGTAGAGATGTTTGTTCTGGTTAGCCATCGTTCTGACTGGACCTAGTGTTGGCTTCCCCCATTTTAGATATCTATTTGTGTCTTTATTTGCACCATGGATTGTGGTGGAAGTGGTAAACTGGAATTAACTAGAATTTCAATGGCTTTTCCTTAGGATATATATATATATATATA
>NW_004524621.1:1719254-1727035 GCF_000260255.1 Octodon degus | reverse complement strand
ATATGGTACAGGGTTTTGGTACACAGCTTGGACTTGTAGTGATCTTTCTGTTTCAGCCTCCCTTAGTTCTGGGATTACAGGCATGTGCCACCATGCCCAGTTTCATCACTGGCATGGCTCGCCTGGAGTTCCCTGGCTGGCATGGCGTATGGTACTGGGGATTGAACCTGGATCCTTGCAATTGCCAGGCAGGTGCTTAGACCGCTGAGTTATCTTCCCAGCCCTCTGTAGGATTTTAAATGTGGGTTTTTCTAGACTGTGATGAGATCTAGAAAGCCTTTCTATAATTGACATCTCAGGAGGCACCTTCTATGTGGTATCTTGTTCCACAAGATGCTAAAGATCTAGCCATACATCGTGGAGAGATGGTACTGGCACTGGTGCTGAGTATAGTGTCTCTCAGGGAGCGCTTGCTGGGGAGAAAGGAGACTCAGGGTCCATGGCTGCGGCCGTGAGATTTCCATGTTTCACCCTAATGACCGCGCCTTCAAGCTGGCCAACCTGCCTCTCGGTGATAACTGGTCACCTGAATGTATTTGCCATCAGGGTGCAGACAGTGTCAATGAGCCAGTGATGTGAATATTCCTTATAAATTAATTTATCAGAATGATCCAAGCTCATAGGCTGGCAAGCAACATGAAAGAGCTGCTGGCCCCTTGGCAGCTCCCTAGTAGGGTCACGTTCTCAGCAGCGCCCCCCTCTTTCCTCCTCCACTTCCAGGCACACAGCACACAGCTTTGCAACCTGGCTGCACCATTTTCCCACCATTTCTCAAGGGGAATTTCTTTCTTTTCCCCAGATAGTTGCTGTTCACAGCTTCTCCCCTGCCCCTTGACTGAATTCTAAATGACTCACTGGCATACCCAGTAGTTTGTCAGATTTGATGAATCCTAGGACTCCCTGGAGTTTACATAGAGAGTGACCAACACTTCTGAGAAGATCAGAATTGGATGTTACCTGTGGCTCTGAGCCTGAGGAATACAACACTCAGGAATAATTTTGAAAGGGCAGGGAAGGGAGAATACAGTAGCAAATTGGACTTTAATAATTTTTGGGGGCTGCAGTCTTCTGAGAGACCTCCCTGCCAAGAAGGAGCTGGCATCCTGGACCCTGAATGAGAAAACTGGTCAGCAACATGCCCAGACACTGCCCAGGGCTGGAGTAAGTATCAGTCGCCTGTGTGTCACTGAGAAAAGGACCTGACACACACAGTGTTTGTGCTCTTCCTTCTTGCTTCCCCATCTGGTGCCCCTGAAATGGAAGTCTGAAAGGGAGATTTCTGTCCTCTTTGTGACAGGGCCTGGCTCATAATAGACTAACACAATGTGATGACTGAAAGAATTTACTAATATATGGGAATAAGAACATGCTCAACAAGTAGCACTGAGAATTGATGAAGGAAAGTCTGTCTGGGTGCAGCATCCATTGACACAGATTGCTGCTTTTCCTGCCTTTTAATCTAATTATTGTCCCTCTAGGTCCCACGGTGCAGTCGATCATGGAATAGGGTGTTCCGCCACAAGTGGCAATGGAAATATTTGTCACTAGCATTGGACATATTTTATTTGAAGACTTGGACTTGTGGCTCATTCATTTTTAAGAGAAGAAACATATAAAATACAAAATGCAAGTGTTTTTGTGGTGTTTCCAGATGTAGATGCCATTGTTAAAGTTCAAGAATTGCACTTTGGCCTTTGGTTTTATTTTTCAAAAAGTAAAAGTAATCGTGTGTGTGTGTGTGTGTGTGTGTGTGTGTGTGTGTGTAAACATATTTTATAGCCAGGCTGAATGTAGAAAGGAACATCCTTCCATGTCCCTGATGACAGATTAGCTTGAGGACTCTGTAAACTGCATGTGATTTGAGAGACTCCTCAAAGTGAAGCCAGGAACCACGAGGTTGGGCAGCTCCTCAATGCCCCCTTCTTAGTTACTTTTCTCTTGTTGCTGAGACAAACTACTGAATGCTTAAAATTAAAGAGGGAAAGTTTTGTTCAGCTTGAAGTTTGTGAAAGTTTCAGTCCATACTAGGCTGGTTCTGAGGCAGAGTGCTGTGGCTGGGGGACAACAGTTCATGGCGACGGAAGACAGGAAAGCAATAAGAGCCAAGTGGAAGGGATGGAGAGCAAGCCTGTGTTGCTCCCTTATAACATATGCAGGCTGCCCTACCCGGGGTAGGTGTAGCATTCACTCCCATAATCCCAGCATTGGACCACGAGTCAGTCACAAACTCTAAAAGCAAGACTGCATGAGGCTGGGTGGGGGGCAGCCAGACACAAACCCTAGCACCTCTCTCCAGGTCACTAGCGCTGTCACTGATTCATTTACCCAACTCTTACCTAGTACTATCTGTGCACAGTGCCTGGCTTCAGTTAATGGAAAGAAAGCACCAGGGAAAAATCAGATGGGAGCCACAAGGCAGCAGGACGGAGTCTTGTGAAGGCTGGGAAGGCTTCGGGGAAGAGGTGCCTTGGGCAGGGGCTTGATGGAGGTGCAGAGACACCTTGCAGTGTGCAACACAGGCACAGGCTGGTTTGTTGCACCAACATCTCACCCACACTTTTTGAGAAGACACTTTTTGATGGAAAACCCTTCCCTAGAGCAAGGATGGTATTCTGCCTGGGGTCCCAGAGCTGCTTCACGAAGTGCCAAGAACAATAGGATAAGAGGCATCATTCTGAAGAAGATTAAAAGCAATGTGTCTTTTACTGTAATAATTTTTAAAAAAAATTTAAACATTCACATATACTTCAAAACCCCCTGATATTATAAAACAGGCCTGGTGTTGGATGAGTCTGTCTGACTGTAGGCTAAGATCAGTGAACGGAGCTTATTTACAGTAGGCGAGGCTGTGCTAGGGTGTGTGGAGGTTGGGCACAGGAAGTGCTTTTTAAATTTGATGGTGTAAGAGAGCAAACTGGTCAAGTAATGACTGTGACTCATCTACATGGCTGACACTGACAAAAGATCTACAAACTGTGGTACTGGGAGCAAGGGTAAGTCCTTAGGGGATTTGACTGACTTGTCAGATACAACAAAAGGTACATTTTTTGTTATATAGGTCTTGCTTTATCTTGGTCTTAACCATCCAGCAGAAAAGTATAAAAATGAGGTATAAAAAGTAAGGTCATATTAATATGCTGAGCTGTAAAAGGCTCAAGTCAATAACTTCTGACATTGCCAGTTCTGCAGATTACCTACTACTATTATGGACTACTGAACTACATTGGATTACTCTGCTGAATTCATGCACCTACAATATATGAATGGAAATGGAATACACATCTCTGACAAAAGTAAACAAAAAAGGGGGATATAAATGAAGGACCATTTTGTACTGAAAAATATATAAATATCTGTATATACAAAATAGCATAGATACACAGCTACTTTCTCTTAGTTCAATGAGAAGAAAGTGTTGAACTAATAGTGTTCAGACAAGACATCATGTCTGCATCTTCCACTATGAATAACTACTACAAAGCCAACAATATGCACTGTATTAATTATTGTAACTGTACTACTAACCTGTTTTGAAACTATCTCATTGCTACTTTTTCTCAATAAAATTATTTAAAAAAATAAACTAGATGGTGTATATCGTGGTCTTTACTCCAAAACTGGCTGGCGTCAAGTCAGGAGTTGACACAGACTCTGGACAGAGAAGAGGTAGAGCTGCGAGAACAGTCTGTGGGGCCACCTCATGCTCAGGGTTTAGGAGGAGGGAAAAGGACTGCTGGCAGGAGCTGACGGGGGAGGCTTGTGGACACATGGACAGGCAGGTTTCCAAGGTGGAGAGGAGAATGTTCTGCTAGGTAGGCTGTGGGCCCAGTAGGGTAGGGACTGAGAATGGGACAGTGGATTGGCAAAAGGGAGGTCACCGGTGACTTCAAGGGGACAGCTTGAGTGGGGACCAAGGCCAGCCTCAGATGGGCTCTGCAGAAGGCATTCTGGAGCATTCTGGAAGACATGATGCAGACAGTGTGATACTGCTGGAACGAACCATGGAGGGAGGGGAGCAAAGCAGACGGCTGTGGGATATGGTGGGAGCCACGTCATGAGTGGCCTTGGGTGCCATGTCTGAAAGGTGGAGTTTGAGGCTTGGGAAGAAACAACTGCAGAGTTTTACAGAAAGAATAAATGCAGTAAGATATGCATCTAAGTCTGGAAATGGTTTACACTCTTATACGTGTGGGCTTGTGGTTCTGTACTGTACCCCCTTTTTAAATCTATGGAAGTCATCCCAAGGGTGGCGCTTCTGTAACTGTGGGTCCATTGTCTTCTCCTGTGGCTTAGAAAAAAATTTCACATTTTAAAAATGTCCAGCCAATTTGGATTTCACTTTCAATTTTGTTCAATATTTTTAAAGGAAATGGTTCTAGAATGTAATACATTTATTAAGAAAAGTTAGAAAATCATTAAACATTTATCTCATGGATTTTTACATTCTTATCAGCGTTTTCTTCCAGATGTAGTCTGGGAAATTCTTCATTGCAGAATGAGATAAGTGTTGCTGTCAGATAGCCCTGGGAGTCGCACTTGTACAATTTTGCCCAGATTTTGGCCAGCCGAATTCAAAACAAGAGCTACAATTTCCTGGAAACATCTGGCTCCTTCACTGCCATCTGGCATGATGTTGGTAACTCTTGACTGTTATTTTGTGCCATTTTATCAACCTTTATTTATGTTACATTATTCATTCATCTTGGAAAGGAATCCTTAATACTTATCAGAAGCCATTTCTTTTCTGCCCTCCTTCCTTTTAACAAAGAACAACTAACTCTTATTTTTGTTCTAAGAAAGCAACAAAGACTTTTAATGCTTAAGCTTTCAGGCCATGATCCTTTGGTATGGAAGGAGTTTCTTGAATATATGTTATTGTCCAAGGAAGTATATCAGTTTTTTTTTTCCCTTTGGTTTTTGTTTTGTTTGTTTGTTTTTTTGAGACAAACTCTCACTATGTCATCCAGGCTGGCCTTGACCTTGTGGCAATCCTCCTGTCTCAGTCTCTATAGAGTACTGGGGTAACAGGCATACACAGACCATGCATAGCTAGACTTTTCTGTTAATTTAAGTCATACTGACTCGCTGATTACTGACTTTGGAAAACAACTTGGCAGAACCTACTAAATCTCATAATCTAGCCCTTTATCCTCACAGTTCTATTCCTAGGTGTGTGCCAAGCAGGTATATGCATATATGTCCACCAAAAAAGAAGTAGAAATGTGTTCATGGCAGTATTAATTCCGACAGCCCCACATGGGAAACTACTCAAATGCCCATCAACAGCGGAAGGGTTACATCGGTTGTGGTATATCCACATAATGGAGCACTACCCAGGAGAAGAATATCTAAACTGCAAACATATGAAGCAATATGACTGAATACATCTCTAATGCATGATAATGGGCAAAAGCAGCCAGATATAAGAAGTTACATACTTGTATCTAACTCTGTTTATATACAATGTACCCTCAAGTTAGACTGGTCTGACTTACAACTTGGGTTATGATCAGAATTTTAGTTTTAACTTACAACCACAGTCTTGAGTTATGACCTGAATGTCAGCTGCTTGTGCTTCCAGATGTTCTCAGATTCAGACTTAACCCTTAAAGAGTTCTGAAAGGAACATTACATCCTTGTACGCATGAGATTAATTGAGCAACGCTGGACCAATGTCTCTCTAAGGACACTGTGACCTGCCTGTATATAGGAGAGACGCTTTGAAGGCTGTGTAGATCCTGAGCCTTCAGTTGACAACTTGAGTTACAACCAGCCCAAGAATGAATTGAGTTCTTAAGTGAAGGGTCCACTGTGAAGTTCTCACAGAGGCAGAATGATTCTATGGCATTAGAGGTCAGGCCAGTGGTCACCACTGGGAGAGATGGTGAGGGAGGAGTTCAAGGAGTGTTCTTAGATGACAGTCATGTCACTTGTTGACCTGGGTGCTGGTTCCTGAGGAGCATTGATTCTATGAAGATTATTCATATCACACATTGTTTATTGGCTCAATTGTTATACATATTACATGTCAGTTATGAAATTAGGGGAGAAATTGACCCAAAAATATAAATGGAAATGAAACATCAGAACTAAGTGGAAACATAACAATAAAAGTAAATGAGACAAGTTTATCTATAAAAGACAAACACTCTCTCTCTTTTTTTTTTTGTATTTTAGGGAAGGGTCTACAGGATGTTCAGGATCTCACTACTACATTGGACTCATGATTCACCTGTTTACAGCCTTCCAAGTGCTAGGATTACAGGTGCGCACCACCACACCCAGTCTCAATTGCCGTCACAGCGTGCTCTAGGGACGGGGCTGGCACTGCAGGCCTGGGGATCAAACCCCCAGCCCCTGCACCTGCTTGCAGGTGCTTTAATCTGCTGAGTTATTTGACTGGCCCTAAAAGACAAACACTCTTAAAGAGTAAAATGCATGTTTAGCTTGTGGAAGTCTCTGAATATCTTTCCTAGAACTGCAAATAACAAGAACAGCAGCAGCAGCAGCAGCAGCAGCAGCAAATCACTATCTCAGACAAAGCTGTACATTTTTAGTCATTTTATATGAACCCAAAGCATATGAGATTTTGCAACTATAACTAAACCCTATTTTTTGACTTAGAATCAAAGCATCCTAAGCGTCTTCATTTCCTTTTCCATCTTGATGATGTTTCTCTGAGAGGAATTCTTCGGATGTGGATCAGCCTCTGGGGCCTCATGATGTCTTCACAGACCTTTGTGGTCCTTGCCTGTGGCCATCTAGCCCCGATTCCCTCCCTCACACCTGCAGCTAACTCCCTCCTGTCCTTTCCCATTCCATTCTGTCTGGCTTTAGCTCAGTTCTTGCAGGACAAGGTAAACTAGAGAGCCAGAGCTCTTCTTCCTCTGTCTTTATATCTGCAGATCCTGGAACCAAGTCCTGGATGGATGATGCTAAGCGGCTGTTGTGGATTCCTCAGGTCCACTTCTGAACGACATCCCTGGGTATCTGTCAAACATTTCCTACCTCTGAGAAGCATCTTTCAACACAGCCTGAATACATATCATATTCGTGAGCTCTAGATACTGTCCAAACAGAACTGCTACAGGTAGGCAATTATATTTGTATTTTTCAAAATTATCTCATTTGATTCACCTGAGACCTCACACAGAGAACTGTTGCCTCATTCATAGCTGTTTCTCCTCCCTGAGAGGCTGGAGCTGAGTGAAGATTTCTGACTTTGATGCCCTTTCATACAGAGAGGAGAAAAGTGTCAGGGTTTTGGGGTTTTTTTTGTTTGTTTGTTTGTTTTTTCCACTTTTCACCATCAGACTCTCAATTGCTCATGACAAGAGGGACATGTTCTCAACTTCAGCCCAAATTAGACCATCTCATTTTCTTGTTTGTTTTGAGCTTCACCTCTTAGCACCCAGCTTTCATTCACATTAGTATTTATAAGCCTGTACACAGTAAGTATTTTGATCCCACCACCGTTGCGTTTTCTGAATAATTTTCTTGTTTAGGTTGTTTCCCCCTATGGTTTCACAGGCTTCTCTTCTGACTGTTACAGGCTGCAGAGTTCATATTTGGAGCAGTCATACCTCATCCAGAAGAAAGAATTTTCCAAGTGGTTTGGAAGGCTAAATGGTACTATTTGGGACACCAGGAAAAAACTGTCAGCATATAATCAATTGGCAATGCCTATTTGGTCTCCTCTTCTTCTTCTTCTTCTTCTTCTTCTTCTTCTTCTTCTTCTTCTTCTTCTTCTTCTTCTTCTTCTTCTTCTTCCTCCTCCTCCT
>NW_004524621.1:1715545-1719117 GCF_000260255.1 Octodon degus | reverse complement strand
TTCTTCTTCTTCTTCTTCTTCTTCTTCTTCTTCTTCTTCTTCTTCTTCTTCTTCTTCTTTCCTCACAACACTCTTTCCCTTCTACCTCTACCTATTATACCTTATGGGGTACTGCTCTTTATGGGGTCTGGATTCCCAAATCTTTGTGAAGTAACTCTCAGTTCTTTAGTGCTGGGGTCAGTATTCCTATAGCTGTTTGATTAATAGATGGAATCATGAAATTCCATTTTCTGGGTAGGTCAAAATGGTCAGATATTAGCCGTTTCATATGGCTCAACCTTAATATTGATTCTCGGAATTATATTCATCTATTCACCAAATATTTGCTCAACACTTATGTCCGACACACTGCTGAGCTGTGAGGCTACAATAGGGATAAGATGCAGCCTTTGCCCTCCAGGGTCTAACAGGGAACAGCTGTACAAACAGACAATGACAGCAAAGTGTGAAAACAGTGCTGCAGTGTGGCATGGCCGCCCATGGGGGCACTTAGGCCAGTTTTGGGGGGATGGTTAGGAAAAACAGAGACCCTGGCTGAGTGGGAGGGAGTTGGTTAACCAAAGGGGAAACAAGAGTTGGAAGAATAACACTCCAGTCTTGAATTTTCCAAAGCCCGGAGTGCCAGGGGACAGAACATGCTTGGCTACGGTGGAAATAGCATGATTTGGGGCAATGGGAACCTTGAGGCCAGCAAGATGAATAGGAGCTTGTAAATCTTGCTATGGCTTTAGAAATTATCCCTTGGGAGGCAAAGAAGAGAACTTTAAACTGAGAAGTGATTGGCTGTCTCGATAGTCTGAGAGAAAAGGTGGGTAGAGAGTCATAGCAGGGAATAACATGTGATGAAATAGGGCCTAGCTCTGTCTTTCTTTTTGCTAATGGTCTTCTCATTCTTCAGAGCTGTTAATGGTTTAAACACTAAGCATCTCCCAAATAAATGTTCCAAGGTGGGGCCTGGAGATGTGATCGGACCAGGAGGGATTAATCCATTGACCAGGTCGTAGCTAAGAGGGCTGATAGGAGCAGGGCTTAGTTGGAGGAAGAAGGCCACTGGCATTTACTTTGACTGGAATATCTTTACCCTGGCCCCTTCCTCTCTGGCTCTCTCTCTTTCACTGTGCTTCCTGGCAGCCACGAGGGGTGCAGCTCTCCCCCACAACACCCCTCTGCCAGCTGATTATGAACTGAGACTCCTGGAGCAGGGAATCAAATTAAACTTTCCTTTCTTTGCATTGATTTTCTTGGGGATTTGGTCGTGGTGATGAAAAGGGAACACCAAAGTGTCATTTTCTTCACTTTTGATAGGAAAATAGGAAAAAGAAAAAAAGAAGAAAAATAGACCATGTCCATAAGGCAGCTCAGGAAGAGAGTTGTTTTTAGGAGATTGCAGGTAAAAATAGCAGAAGTGGCTTTTTTTTTATTTTAAAGAGAATAAAAAACAAAAAGCTTTAAAGTGATACAGAATTTCAAAACAAAATGTTAGGAAATCAACAATGGTTGTTATGTTGTATATTGTTATCTTCCAAGTAGTTGCTTAGTTTACCAGACATAAAAGCATGTAAAATTGGTCAAAAAATTAATCATCAACTGTTCCTTGCCATAAGCCAGTAGACATTAGTAGTACAATTTTCTTAACTGTCTTGTGTGTTTATATGTGAGTATAATTTTTTCCCTTCCTTCTTTTTTTCTCTTTTCCCTAGCAGTTTCTTTTCCTTTCACAGTATCCATTGTACCTTTTGGATTTTATTTATTCTTTTATTTTTTATATACTAGGGAGACAATACAATGTTTGCACACGTGCCTCTAATTTATCTTACTTATGAGCATGGTCTTTAATTGCATCCATTCACCTATAAAAGCCTTGAGTTTATCTTTCTTTATAGCTGAGTAATACTCCATTGTGTAAATATACCACATCTGGCCTAAAACCTTTGAAGAGGCCCATCCCCCCCCACACACACACTCAGGCTGGAGCAAGGGATCCACCAGGAAAGACAGGAAGGAAGACCTCAGGAAAGTTGTCGGAGAGCAATGCAGGACAGTTGTGGAACAGCATGTCCAACTACTAGCAACACAGGCCATGGATATTCTGAGTACGGTGGAGATGACAGGTCATTGCCTTGAGCTTGGAAGCTACACAAGAATACAAAGTATTGACCAGTGTCTCTAAAACATAGTCCTTCTCTACTGTGTAAGGAGCAGGGGGAACACACACTACTCCAGCAATGCAAATGAAAGGGAACTAGATAGAGATTCAGCAGATATCTCATTTTGGAAAATTACCCTAAACTTTTGGAGAAGGAGACGAGGACATAGACAGGAAGACTTGCTTAAATGCTTAGACTGAGTGTTGCTTTCATTTATAATTTAATATTAAAATCTGGTCTCTAAAGTACATAAATTTATCTGATCCTGTGCAGTGCTTTGGCTACCTCCTTCTGCCCCCAAGCTGGTCTAAATTTTCTAGGTTGTTGGAAACGTTGGTGATCCCCTGGTCTTCAAGAACGTCTTACATTAAGTCCAGTCACACTGAGTTATGGTTTTTCCATCAGCTAAACCTTTTCACCAAATTGCCCATGGCTGAAACTATTTTCTGATAGATAAATATTTTCAAAGTTCCACTGTCAAGCCCAGTTTAGAAATGTCAAATTTGTAATGACCCATCTGTGCCTTTTCCTCTTAGGGCACTATTTTTTTCCAGACCAACAAATCTAGAGAGGATAAGTTGAGATCCACATATTCAAGTGATATTAAGAGGAGGAGGAGGAGGAGGAGGAGGAGGAGGAGGAAAAAGAAGAACAGGAGGAGGAAAACCAAAACCAAAACCAAAAACAATGGCTTCTTTATAGCAATTTACTGTTGTTTAGAGAATAAATATTGTGGTGCTTTTTCATCTTATAATCATCCTTACCCCTCTGTTCAAAGCCTTCTCTCAAGCCACGGCTGTTACAGCTATTACAACACAGTGAGCTGCCCGCTGCGCCGAGGGCTCTGGTTAAATTCCTCACATAAGGGATGGGGAGCTTGAGATTTTCAGGACGTCAATTTTTGAAAATTGAAAAGTATTAGGGCCGGGGAGATGGCTCAGAAGAATAAGCACTTGCCTGGCAAGCGCAAGGGTCTGAGTTCAATCTGGGTTCCGCCAAAAAAAAAAAAAAAGGAAAAAAGAAAAAGAAAAGTATTATTCATCTGTTAGGCAAAGCTTAAAGATGGAATAGGAAAAGATTCCCTATCAGGAACTACATGTTAGATAATTTAAAAACCAATGTAAAGTTCAGCCCAAATAAGCTGTAGCGGGTTCTCATGGGGGCAGTGAATAAGAGCGTGATGCGGCGCTCCAGGGTATTTCCTTGCCCACTCCATATTTGGTTGTCTCACTCGTCCTTTAGTAAGGCAGCTGCCGTGAACCATCTTCTATGTAATATTAAAATCGAGACCTAATAATTGTACATACTTATGGGGTATGGTATTGTCTACCTATTATATATTATATGCATATAATATACAAATGTTATATTTTATAATATTAATTATATTATTACATCAACTATGACATTAAATATATTATGATA
>NW_004524621.1:1683684-1715315 GCF_000260255.1 Octodon degus | reverse complement strand
TTTTAAATATTTATTTATTTTTATTTATTACATTTATTTATTGTGTGTGTGTGTGTGTGGCCAGCTCAGCCCACCAGGGGGCGGGTCTGGCTGGCATGTGGTGCTGGGGATCGAACCGCAGTCCCTGTGCTTTGCCAAGCTTGTTTCAAGTAGGTGCTTTAGACCACTGAGCCATCTCTCCAGCCCCGATATTTGTAATTTTGTATTATATGCAATCGTAATTATATCTATAAATATATATTTATGTATAATATATTAATGTTTATAAATATATTTGCATATATAATCATATTTACATGTATAATCTTATAATGATCAAATCATAGTAATTATGTATCCACCACCTCAAACACTTAGTACTTTCTGGTGAGAACAGTCAGCACCTCTTCTCCTAGTTGGGTGAAACAAACACACCATACTATTATTAGCGGAAGCCAGCCTCCTCGGCTGTATAATTCACTCCTATATAACTGATTCTGTACCACAGGCAGGTCTCTTCTCCTCTTGCCCTCCCTTCTTCCAGCCTCTCGGCAGGGCTGGGGGTCTGTCCATTAGCTCAGGTGTTTAAGTGCCTGCTGAAAGAAAGCAGTCAGGCTCAGGATGCTGCAGTTCCATCCCCTCATCCTCAAGCCAAACCAGACCTGCCCTGAAGGCATCCTGCGCTGCCCCCCCACCCCCCCCAAAAAAAATCCTTCGGCAGGGCTGCCCTACCCAAACCTCCTTATTTCACATAACACAGTGTCATCCGGCTCTGCCCGTGTTGCCCCTAATAGTAGAGTTCCATCCTCATGGTCTATCGTATTCCACTGTGTATGCGAACCACGTTTCCTTCATGTACTCATAGCCTGGTGGACACATAGGCTGAGTCTGTATTCTTAGTACTGTGAAGAATGCAATGAACATGGGTGTGCTTCTCTCTTTGACATATACTGATTTCAATTCTTTTTCTCAAATATCCAGGAGTACCATATGTGATTTCCATTTTTAGCTATTTTCCATGATGGCGAAACTAATCCCCATTCCCACCAACAGTGTGCAAGGGTCCCCTTTTCTCTGCCTCCTCCCCAGCGCTTGTTATCTTTTGTCTTTTTGTTAGCAGCCATTCTGCCAGGTGAGCCCAAGCACTTCTCATTCTCTCTGAGATAGCCTGGTGGAAAAGGCCAGGAAGTTGCATCTCCAGTGAACAGATCAGACATAAATGAACAAACTTGGGGGTGAGAAGCAGTGAGAGTGGCCCAGGAGAGTACATTTTGCATCTGCCATGGGCTGAATGTTTGTGTCTTCCCAAAGTAATATGCTAAATTCCCAGCACATAATTCCATGATGCAAGGGCCAGGCCAAAGAGACCAGGTACGACCAAGAGGTGGCTGGAAGACAGGAAGATGACAGGTTTTTGGGTTCTGCAACCGTATTTGGAGATGGGCCTCTAGGAAAATTTAAGTCCATATGGTGGGACCTTGGTCTGATAGGATTAGTGGCCTTACAAAGGAGGATACTAGGGTGTGCTCTTTCTCTCTTTGTCTCTCTGTCTCTCTGTCTGTCTCTCTCTGTCTCTGTCTGTCTGTCTCTGTCTGTCTGTCTCTGTCTCTGTCTCTGTCTGTCTCTGTCTCTGTCTCTGTCTCTGTCTCTGTCTCTCTCTCTCTCTGTCTCTCTGTCTCTGTCTCTCTGTCTCTCTCTCTCTCTTACCCCAGCTGTGCAAAGATGCAACAAGGAGGCACCATCTGTAAGCCAGAAAATGAGCCCTTACTGGGAGTCTAGTCCTGCTGAAACCTTTCTCTTGGGCTTCCATCCTTCAAAACTGTGAGGAAGCAGCCACCTCTGGTTTCTGGGGCCCAGTCCTGTAGTACTTTGCTATGGCTACCAGAGCTGACAAAGTGTTTAGTAGTGTTCAGTTGGGACCTTTTTCCAGTTGTCTCTTGCTGCTCCTGTTGAGGTAGGAGTTCAGTCACTGGTGAGGACGCCTGTGTTTAGTTTTTTGGTAAACAGCAACAAATCCCTCATCACACCAGCCCTGGTGAGAGGTATGGGGATAGTAGGGTCAGGATTGGGGCCCAACTTTTCCCTTGGGAGAGGTCAAACTTAGGACCAGGGTACCCAAGAGGTTCTGTGGAAGGAAACCACAGGTATTCATGAGAAATAAGATTTCCCTCTTGTCCTCCGAATTGGAGCAATAGCTTGCCATATAGCTATCTTAGGGTTCTGCAACCCCAGTTTATACTCCCAGTGATTTAGTACCCTGATAGCTGTAAAAGCAAATGTAATTAATGTTTGCTATTTGCCTAATGAGTTCAGAAGTGAAAGTGGGAGCTGCATCTGAGAGCCAAGGCGATGGGAACAATGACAGTATTCTTGGAATAAAAATATCTTATCCCCTGGGTTAATATTTGCTTTGCCAGTCATGTATTTTCTTTTTAAAAAAGAATGTCCCTCTTGGTCACTCTTTGTGGTAGAAAGGCTCTATGACCCGTGGTTACCTGCCAAGGCTATTCACATTTTGGGATGTGATTGTTAAGAGATGTTACACAGTATTGGGAAGATCAGGGTGCTGTTAGATCCTCCAGGTCGCATCTGCTTCCGGCCACTCCTTGGTCTTGCTCCTGTACCACCTGGCCTGGTCCTAGCCTCATGGAGTTCTGTGGAGGTCAGGACTTCAATGCCAGGTTTTTTTTTTTTTTTTTTTTTTTGCGGAACCAGGGATTGAACTCGGGGCATTGAGCTTGCCGGGGAAGTGCTTATTCTACTAAGCCATCTCCCCAGCCTTGTCAATGCCAGCTTTGAGCAGGGCTCAGCTTCATTTTGGTTAGGGCCATAGGAGTAGACAGGTAGTCCCTCAGAGTAGCATGATGTTGGACATGCTTGGCAGTGGGAAAACAAGGCAGCATCTCACGGCCATGTGGTCTTGGTGGGGGATACTCTTGAATCTGTGACCCAGGAAAGAAAGTTATTTTCAACTACTAAATCTTTTGGGAACTCAGGGGGTCAAGAGTGTGAAGTGTGAGGCTGCCTGCGAGCAATTTTAAGCTTGCTAAATATGTGATGTAAGCAATCCTTCTGGGGTTAGGACCATCTTCTCCTGTCTGAGCACACTTGCCCAGGAGGGTCGGTAAACATCACTCAGGTGTGAGGACAGCTGTCATCCTGGGCTACCAGAGGCCTCTGCCTTAAAACTGTATCAAGTTATTCAACAGACAGCCTATGCTTTGAAAGATCTAAAAATTCAGAGCAAAAGTAATGGTCTCAGGCACCCTGGGTGATATGGCTTAGATCTAGAATGTTCCTCAAATTTTCATGTGTGTGGAAGATGAGTGGATCATGCAGACACTATCATCAGTGGATTCATTCATTGATTAGTTCATAGCTAAACTTGCTGTTAGGAGGTAGGGCTCGTTGGAGATGGGCTACTCACTCTGGGTGTGACCTAGAAGGTTCTGTCTCCATCCCTGGCTCTTGCCCCTACTTTTTGCTTCCTGGTACATGGGTCAAGTAGTTTTCTCCTGTCATGCCTTTCAGCCATTCAGTTTTCTCCCTTGGAGCCAATACACCATGGACTGAACATGGAAATCATAAGCCAAATAAAACTGTCCTCAGGGAAATCATAAGCCAAATAAACCTATCTTCCTTAAATTATGCATGTCAGTTTATTTCGTCCCACCCAAAGTGAATTGACTAAGGCATTGAGTATAAACCAAGGCAGGTTGTGTATCTTTATTTACTATTCTCATCACAGTGTCTGGTACTTATGGGAAAATTCTATCTATCTATCTATCTATCTATCCATCTATCTATCATCTATCATCTTTCTCAAATGTGGGCAGCAGAGGGTACTGTGAAAACCATGACTTAAGAGTGGAGTAATTTGAATTTTAGCACCTGAGCCAGCATTTCTAATGCTGTTTGGAAACTTTCCGTCATGTTTTCATGACAAGCAGCATTCTCTGAAAGATGGCTGGCCACACAGCACTGGCTCCTCTGAGAGGCGAGTGTGCTTTGACACGCCCTTGCCAGAGGTGCACAGGCTCTGCTCGGTGATTTATTAATTACTTGGGTGAAAATGAGCAACACTAGCTGGAGCTCAGGGCATGCCAGTCCGGACCATCACTCTACCACTAAAGTGTTTTTCTAATTCCTTTTCATCAGGCAAAGGCCCAGATCTACGTCAAGCACACAGAAGAAGGGAAATATTGTTTAAGAAATGGTATTGCAGGGTAGAGATACGGCCCTCCTGGGAGTGTTCTCAGCACTCACTCTGCCAGTGCTTAGGGAGGATTTACTGAGTACTTCCCTGTGCTCTACTAAGCTGGCAAATAAGTGGTGTGATATGGAGCATGACATGGCCGGGGCAGATTGCCAGGCCTTGTGGCTGAGGGGCGAGATGAGCCCAGAGGGAAGATGGACTTTGCTAGAGAGAGGCATGGTGTTTGAGGGTTTGTGCAGTAGGAAAGAGATTTTTTGGAGCCTCTCTAAGTAGTGACATTGTCCACCTGTAATTCTAACCTGTGGGAGGTGGAGGTAGGAGGATTCCCAGTTCAAGTCTAGCCTGGGCAACTTAACAACTTAGGGAGATTCTGTCTTAAACTGAAAAAATGAAAAAGGGCTGGGGATGTAGCTCAATGTGAAGGCTTTGGGTTCAATCCTCAGTACTACTGCAAAATATAAGATAAAATGATATGGAACAAGACAAAAAATAAATAGCTAACTTCTGAGAGTTTCCATTCTCAACATACCAGCTGGCCAGAGCTACAAGGAAAATCCTAACCCTAAAAGGTCCTGTTGGGGAGATAGCAGTGGGGCTTCCCCACATAACTCTCAGCTGCTATCTGGTAGAATGTGGTAGAACAAGTGTCCTTATGGAGATGGGTGTCAAGGACCAGGGTGGGCTGTGAGAGTTGACAAGCCCAAATTAAGAGGAGTAAGTCAGGACCTAATGAGGGCGGCTTACAGTGTGGATGACTATGTCTCACCAGAGACCTCAAGACACAGGAGAGCAAACCAAGGCCACAGCCCATTGCAATTTGCTGCCATTTGTGATGGCCCATGAGTGAAGGATAGATTTTTGTTTTTAAATCAACAGGAAAAATTCAGAAGAACATGTGAAAACCGTGTAAAAGTCATACTTCAGTGCCTGTAAATTCAGCTTCCTAGAGAGTATCTAGGCTTGGTACCTTAGTGGAGAAGGTTGCAATGGGTTACAAAGTCCCTCTTATCTGGCCCTTTGTAGAAGTTTGCTGACCTCTGTTTTGGCCTCCACAGAAGAGAGCTTAATCAAGGTGTGGCTTTTAGAATATGCCATGTGTATTAAATGACAGTGTCACAAAGTGTGAGCTGTGATGTTTTTAAATCTCAGCATCAGGAACAACAGAGGTATGGTCAAGAAGAGGAGGACCTGGACCAGAAGTTCTCTGAGAAAATGCTGCCCACACTGGGAAGGACAGGGAGCAGCTCTGGCTCAGAATATGAGCTGTGTTTAGACTTATGGTTGATAGAAATCAAACAAGGAAGCCTTTACCATGCTACAAAAGCCTGGTGTAGGACCAATCATGATGCAAAGTGCACTTCAGCTCTTAGCCTACTTGCTAGGGGTGGATCGATGTCCTTCCTTCCAATTTGTACTTTTAAGTCCTGTCATCTCTGCCTTTGAAAGTGGCTTTATAGAAGGCCTCCTATTTACCATGGTTCAATTTGTGATGCTTAAACTTCACAGCGGTGAGAAACCAATACACACTGGTTTTTTAAATTTTTTCTGAGACAGCATCTGCCATGTAGTTCAGGCAGGCCCTGAACTCTCTATGTAGCCCAGGTTGTCCTTGAACTCACAGTGCTCCTGCTTCAGCTGCCAGAGTGCTGGGATTATAGGCATGCACTACCACACCTTGTCACCAATACACCCTTTTAATTTTTTCTCCCAGATCACTGACCAAGAACAATCCCTAAGACTCCTTCTCTCTGTCTCTCAATATCAGATAGCAGCAGTGACCAAAGCTCCCACCCAGCCCATGATACAAAGGGACATAGCCCATAATCACCAGAGTGCTGTCCACATGGTTGGTGATTTTTGAATATAGGAATTTAGTATCTTGCACGAGATGTCTAACTCTTCATTTTGAAAGGGTCTTGGTGTTAGATGGGTCTGTCAACTGTAGGCTAAAGTATGTGTGTTAGACATGACTGAGGTAGCCAAGGCCAGGCTAGGGAGTGCTGTAGTTTAGGAATATTAATATTTTTAACTTAATATTTTCAGCTTACAATGAGTTTACTGGTTGTAACCCCACTGTGAGTTGGGGTCATCTGTATTGGAGATAAAGTCTTTTTTTCCATAATTTTATTGATAAACAAATAGTGATAAGACAGTTTCAAACCAAATTGGTAGGACAGTTTCAATAATTAACACATTACATACATTCTTCCTAGTCGTTATTTGCTGTACAAGATGTGGACATGATATCCTATTTACAAACACTATTAGAACAAATCCCTCTATTCATTAAGAGAATGTAACTATCTATTGGAGATAAAGTCTTTATGAAAGCAACTAAGTTAATAAGAGCACTGGGTTGGGTGGTAGACTTATATGACTGCAATCTTTATAAGAAGAGAAATCTGGGGACAGAAGAAAGATACCATGTGAAGAAGACATCAGTAACCAACCAAACAGAGAGGCTTGGAGCCGACAGAATGTGAGACAATTGGTCTCTGTCATCGTAAGCCACCTAGTCTCCAGTGCTTGTCAGTATGGCCCTAATATCCTCAGTCATCCAGTGTTAAGAGTGAAATGAAGGCTGGGGAGATAGCTCAGTGGAACAAATGCTTTCCTGGCAAGTGCAAGGTCCTGAGTTCAATCCCTGGTTAAAAAAAAAAAAAGAGTGAAATGATGCCTAGCAGTGAAACATCTTAGGAAAACATCACACATTTGATGCCATATTAGAAGTTTAAAAATTAGCATTGATCAAAGAGAAATTTTGTCAGAAGTCATTCCACCCATGGGCCCATCAGTTGGGCTTCCGGGTACTTGAGGGACACCAACAGGCATGCCCCCTCCAGGAGTGAGACCCCTTCTACTGAGCCTCAGAGTCCACTGCCCCCCGGGAATGCACCCACCAAGACCCTAAGATACTGTTGATTCTTTTGCTACTTTTTTCCCCCAAAAGTGCATCTTGTGAAATAACGTAGGTTGTTTGTGAGCTTTTTGTCCCTTCTTCCTGCATTAATAATAGCTAAAAATAAATGCATAGAGCAACTAAAAGAAAAGTCATTCCAACAGGGGGTGGAAATATTTTGAGTAATTCAGTATACAACCTGTGGAAGTTGGGCAACTCTCTTGGTTTAAACACTACTTTCTTCCACAGGGAGTGGGAAATCACCATAGAAGCCATTCTTGAAAGATTATTTTTATTCTTTGTGACAAGTTTTCCAAAAGAAGTTAAACAAAGTATGTCTCTGTTGGGGAATTATTTTGAAAGGGGGGATTTTTTTTAAACAAATGTTATCTCCTGACTGGCTCAATTTTTCCCTTTTTTGTTTTTACCTCCTCTTTAACTTACTGGGCACTTGTTAAACATATAAAATACATTGGGGCTGAATTTATGATTTTATGTAGAACATTGAAAAATAGCTCTTCTGTGGGCAGAGGAATGACCACAGGAAGTGATTCATTTCCTCTGGCCAGACTCTCTCCTACCAACCAACCAACCCCAGAGAAGAGAAAGAATAGAAGAAGTTTTACCGAGGAGCCCTGGTAGCTCATTGCTGGACCAGGCTTTGTTAATTATATCATCCATCTAATAACATAGTGGACAAATGAGGTGCTGACCATCACCTGCCACAGAGTGACTGCTTAGATCCAACATGGGACACTGGCCACCATCTTTTGGGCTCTGTGTCTTCTGGTGATTAGACCAAACTAAGGTGGCCTCTCCAGCTGATGTGAAGGCTGTCCTGGGGCCAGGCCTGATGCTTCTTTTTAAAACTTGATTCTTTACTCCACTTTGGTGAACATGGGCCCCCCCCCACTACAACATGTGACAAAAAAAGAGCAGTGGGTGTTTAAATTTTTAAAAATTATGATAACAAGAGACACATTGCCAAGAATCTCCTCAAAATGCCACCTGCCTGCTTTGAACACACTTGTCCCATCATCCTTGCCACTTTCTGCAGCAGCTCTGGATTCTTGTTTTCTGAGAGTCTTTAGTTGTGCTGCCCTGGCTGCCTCGATGTCCTGAATTTATTCAAAGTGTTCTCTTTCATGGCCACTGTGGCTTTGGGTAAGAGCCAGAAGTCACATGGTATAAGATCAGGTGAATAAGGTGGATGGGGATCCAGTGTCATGCTTTCATGATTCTACCTTCCTGTTAATGATATTTGGTGGAAGCAGCATTCACTGTATTTTTTTTATCATACCTCACAAAGATACTCAGAAAAGAGGACTCCAGAGCCATTTCAAAAAGTGGCCAGAGCAATGGGATAAGTGTGGGCAAAGCAAGCGGGAGTATTGTGAGGGAGCCCCATGGCATTGTGCTATTTACCATACCAAACAATTTTTGATGTACCACATGTTCTGATTACTCCTGCATAATGCAGACACTTCTCCTCTTCTTTGTTGAGTTCATAACATAGGCTGGCGTTGCTATGCTGGTGCCCACCACCCTGTTGCGGGGGACCTTAGCAGTGGTACAGCTCCTCTTGCCTGATCTTGCTCGCTGATGCTGCTTGCTTCCAGTGGATGCTAGCATGCCTGGATGGGAGCTACTCTGAGGTCTCTGTAGAGACTCTTTTTTTTTTGCGGAACCAGGGATTGAACTCAGGCCCTTGTGCTTGCCAGGGAAGCGCTTATGCTACAGAGCCATCTCCCCGGCACCCCCTGTGGAGTTTTATAGGTCATGTTTTCTCCAAAATGATCTTACTGACAAGCACCAATTCTCGAGGGTCTTCAGAGTCCTTCCTTTCTTTTGGCATCTGGAAAATAGAATAAAATTTAAAGGCTCAGTGGGTGACGATCAACTCCTTGGGGTCTTCCCTGCTGGGACATGGAGAAATATGATGTTTTTTTTGTTTTTTTTGTTTTTTTTGTTTTTTTTTTTTTGTCTTTTTGAGATAGGGCCTCATTATGCAGCTCAGGCTGTTCTTGAGCTCACTTTGTAGCCCAGGCTAGTCTTGAAGTGACAACCATCGTACTACCTCAGCCTCCAGAGTGCTGAGATGACAGTGTGCACCACCATGTCAGGGCTGTGGAATACAATTTTAGGAAAGTAAAACTAAACAGAGACTACTGCATATCTGATTTTGGCCCTGGAAGTTTCTTTTAGCTTTCTTTTTTATTCTTATTCCTAGTAATAGGTGTCAATATTATTTTTCTAGTAAATATTTAAGGTTTTCATGAGGCAAAAAAACTTTTTTGAAAAACTTAAGTATGGATTTTCAAAACCATTAAAGAAAAATTTAGAATACAGTGATAAAGTTTAAAGCTGGTGCACACCTCTAATCCCAGCACTCCGGAGAGTGAGGCAGGAGGATTGTTGCAAGTTCAAGACTAACCTGGCAAACCATTAAAATTATTTTAAACATTTTGACCTATAAAACAAAGTGAGTGCAAGGCCAGCCTGAGCTGCACAACGAGACCTTCAGTTCGTGGATTTAATTCCTCCCACAGTTCTGGTTGCAAGTGAATTGCAAGCACAGTGCACACATAGTGGAATTAATTCTGTGAAGAATCGTGGAAAGAATTAAGTTCATGAGCTGAGGCACAGCAGATTCAAAACAAAGAAACAAATTAAATGAGCAATCAAATCACTATTACAAAAGCAAAAAAAAAAAAAGCATCCAAATTTCTATTTGGAATTTAAAAAATATATTATTTAATACTTACCCTAAACCATAGAACGCACAACGTCAGGAGTCAACCCAAGTACAACTGAAGACTTTGGATGGAAGAAATGGGCAGAGCAGGTTCACGGACTGAACAGATGTGCACCCCGTGGGGCACAGGAACTGCGGGGAGCAGAGGCTGGGACGGCTCTGTGGCGTCCTGTCAGTTCTGCTATGAACCTAATAGAGCTGCCCCAGAAAATAAAATCTTTTAACACTTAAAGACTACGTGAAACATGTAGTGCATGAACCCTGATGGCATCTAAAGATTGCTTAAGATGCATTTGGAAAATAATTTTAATAGTTAAAGAATTAACGGAAAAGGATTATTGTTGTTGTTGTTTGTGGTACTGGGAATTGAACTCATGACTCCACACTTGCCAGGCAGGCACTGTCCCACTGAGCTATATCTCTGGCAAAAGGATTATTTTTGTGTAATACATAAGAAAACATAAAGTAGGGTTTTTGTCCCCCAGCCTAGTTAGTGAAAGGTATGGGGGAAGGTTGACAAAAGTAAAAAAAGAAGAGGAGACAAAAGAAAAGAAAAGGGCTGGGGAGATGGTTCAGTAGAATAAGCACTTCCCTGGCAATCTCAAGGGCCTGAGTTCCTCCCAAGAAAAGGAAAGGTGATTGGACCTTAAGATACTAGCACTAAGATATAAATGGCTAGTAAATACTTGAAAAATGTTCATTATCTCTGCCTGTTAGAATAATTGCAAATTAAAACAATACTGACATTCCATTTTACCCCAGAAAGAAGGATCATCACCAAAGAAATCAAGTAATGGACTGGGAATATAGCTCAGCGGCACAGTGCCTGCCTGGCAAGTGCAAGGTCATGTGTTCAATTCTTGGTACCATCCCCAAAAGAAAGAAATCCAATAATAATAAGTGTTAGCCAGGCTGCAGGGCAAGGGTGGAAGAATGTACCTACACTATAAAAAACTAAAAATAGAAATTCCATTTAATCCAGTTATTCCCCTTCTAAGAATCTTCCTTAAAGTCTTAAAGTGATACATGTGTCTTTAAGTGATACACGTACATCCACGTTTACAGCAGCACAACTCCCAATGGTTAAATCTCAGAGGCAGTCTATATGTGCACCAACAGATACATGGATAAAGAAAATGTGTTATTTCTACATAAAGGAGTACTATGTTGTAAAAAAAAAGTTAGATAGATTTGAGTCATTTATAGGAGAATAGATGTACCTGAGCCCACAATGTTAAATAAAATAACTCAGACATGTAAAATGCAGCACATGGCTTCTCTGCCATGAGAAACCCAATATATAAATTAAGTGCACTGCCAGGGATGTATCTCAGTGGCTTAAGTGCCTACCTGGCAAGCACAAGGTCCTGAGTTCAATCCCCAGTATCCCCCCAAATAGGTAAATTAAATGCAAAATAAAAGATAACAGGAAGTGGGGAGATAGATGCTTTGCAAAGGAGAAGGGGATCCACAGATAGAGGAAGAGGAGAGGGCGGGGAGAAGGCGACATGAGAAGAATGAAGCTATTTACATGCACCATGCCCTGGGTGGAAGGTGATCATTATATACCGCAAACATGGGCTAATAACAACGGGAATCATACTGGTACAAGAACAAACAGAGAACTCCATGTCGTGCAGTGGTTGGGAAGGTTTGTGGGAATATGATGGTAGGGATGGGTGAAGGATGGCTTGAGACTTGTCGGTACTGTTACTGGGGTCACGTCAGTGACAGGAAAAGCAGTGCCCTTACAGAATAAGTAGAGCGAAAATAAATACAAGCCAGAACAACAACAAAATGGGAATTATAATGAGAGCCAGATTTGCTGAGGGGCAGTTGAGGGTCTGGAAAGGTCAAGGTTAAACCCATCAGCTCCCTGGCCACCTTGGTCCCCTGTAGATGCCAGTGTGAGAGACACCAGAAGGTCCCTCTGGGCAGCCACAGGGCCCTTTTGTCACGGCAGGATCTGGCCCCAGCACTCCTGACTTCCCATGTCAGTCTCTCCCTCCTGGCTGAAGCTGTCCTGCCTCTGCCTCTTGCATGTGAAATTCTGCCTGTGGCAGCATCTCGGAACATCAATTTTTCTCAATGCATTTGTTTCTAAGTCCCAACTATGCAAACTCAGTTCTGTTCCTGGAAATGCCAGCACACAGTGGGATGGCACATTTCAGGGTATACCACTTACCCCTGCCACCAAAGCTGCTGAGCTGGGGTATCATTACATGCCAGACATATTACCTCCTGTCACCTCTGATTATTGGAGACTCAGGGCGGAAGGAATTACTGTCTTTCTCTTCCAGTAAGAAGAGTACACCCCAAAGCACTTCAGAATGCTGTCTGCAGTTGCTTGGCTTTCAGGTGGAAGCAGGGTTCCTTTTGAGGTCTCCTGGTGCCCCTCACACTGATTGATGCCAACTGGCTGAGGAGACATTGGACTTTTGAAATGTTTCTTGTAATCTCTGGTTGTCCCCAGAACTGAGGCTGCCATGTATCACTCACAAGGTTGGTGGCCTGGGTAGAAGGCTGAGTGATGACCTTCCCAGGGATGTCAAGGACCAACATAACAGCCACGGCAGATCTCAACTTTGGCTCTGTCTCCAAGGGTTTGCTGGCACCACGCTACTTCTTCACTGGTGACTTATGCTTAGGACAGAGTGCGTGTCACATAATGACGGAATGTGTTCTGATGGTGGTGCTGCTTCCATAAGGAGATTTGGTCCTTCTGTCTACAGGGCTGAGCATACTTCCAAGACTCAACCACAGTGTCACCAGGTCATAGAATCTTAGGGGACCACCACAGCAAAGAGGGTCTGCTGTTAACTAAGATGTTGTACCTTGTGTCATTGTGTAGGAAAGTCTTTGGAGGCCAACAGAGTTTGTACAATTTTAGAGGGGAGGAGAAAATTGGATGAAATCAAGAGAAGAGCAAAAACAATGAGTATAAAGATGGAATCCAGGGCTCTGGAGAAGGAAAGGAAGGCATTCATTCATCTTCCCAAGGCACCAGGCTGGCGCTTGTCCTTAGGGCCCTCCTCAGTTCTCATCCTGGACTTCTGGTCCCTCTCTACAGTCACTGGTGCTATGCTGCGGGAAGAGACGCTGCAGTCAGCAGTGAACACTGCAGCATTCACTTCTCTCTGTGTTCTTAGGATCTTCCTGGAAGGGAGGAAGCTGTAGATGGGCTTAGAGCTGCCCCTACCCACCTGACACGGGCCAATGCCTGTGGCTGCTTTGTGCCTCTTTGTGAGTAAAATGAAAATCACAGCAGCTATCTGGCAGCACTATTGGGTTGTTAGCTTAATGAATGCAGCAAAATGCTTGGAACAATGCTGGTCACGTTTCCCTTTTTAGGAGCTGAGGCTTCCTTGTGTTGCCCAGGCTGGCCTCAGGTTCCTGGGCTCAGGGATCCTTCCACCTCAGGTTCCTGAATAGCTAGAATCATAGGTACATGGAACTGTGCCTGGCCTTGGTTACATTTAAATCAACAGTAGAAGGCAAAGGAAGTTCTTAGGCTCATACAAGGCTGAGACTGCACTTAAAGTTAAACTATTCATGAATGAAGTATGTTTTCTGCAGAATAAAATGATCGAATAGTAAGTGTACCCACAGTGATGAACCGATCTGGGTACACGTCTGTGTGGCCCGTGGATGTCATGTGAGACAGAACCTCATCTTTGGGATTTTTATTCTGTCTGTGCCGCAGCTCCAGCTGCTCCTGGCAAAGCCTGGTGGGATCAGCACTGAATCTGACTAGGGAAGTGTGGTGGAGCTTCCAGGTGCCCTGTCGAACCTGTCCCTTGTCTTCTTCCCACATCTCCCTGGAAGCCCACAAGCTTCTTCCTGCGTCTCCCTGGAAGCCCCCAAGTCTCTGGTCCCTGCAATCACCACGAAGTACCCCACAAGTAGAGCAAGACACATTACCTCTGCCTCCTGCCCCTGCCCGGACACCCAGCATCGCCCTCACCATGCAGGACCTGGGGCACTGGCCTCACCACCTGGAGTTCCAGCCTTTCTGATTCCCCAGTGATCCCCAATGCCTCAATATACTGTCCCTCCTCGGGTCCGAACAGCTGCTCATCTTGTTCTTCCATCCTCCTTGTTACGGTCTGTATCTAGTTGTCCCCCAAAGCCTCATGCAGTCATTGGGGTGACTCCTAGAGTTTGTGATGAACTCATGATCCAATGCAGGGGTTATGAGTGCAAATGAGGTAGAGAGCCTGAATACAGGATAAGAGAGGGAGAGAGGATTGCTAGCTACAGCAGCTGCCACTCCTCCCTTTGGCTCTTGCTGTTCTGCTGTTTTCTGCTTCCACAAACTGCTGCCCTCTGCCATGTGCCACTCTGCCTTGGAGCCAGCCCAGTATGGACTGAAAGTAACTGTGAGCTAAATAAATCTTTCCTTCTTTCATTTTGGGTGTTAGGGATTTTGTCCCAGCAAAGAGAAAAAAGTAACTGAGACACTCCCTTAGCTTCTGTTTGTCAATCCCTCAACTCAGTCCTTCCTGGGTCCCTGCCCTGCCCTGAGCATCACTGTGAACTGCCTCTGGTGCTTCTCCCTCCATCCAGCTGGACTATAAGTTTCTCAAGAGCCAGAAATCGGTGTCCTCACTGCTGATGTGACCAGGGCTGCCACTGTTTATGGCAGGAAGATGGGTGAAATACCTACTAGTTGAAGGAACACACAAGTGATTGATTTAATGACCAGGCGGGGGAGGGTTTATGTATGGTAATGTCTACAGGTAGGGTCTCCCTGAAGACTCAGGACCCCTCTGAGGACTCCCATGGATTGAGGGCATGGTGATGGGGTCTGCCATGATGGGGAGCCTTGGGAAGCTCCAGGGAGGTGTGGCTTGTGGCTTTCTGCTGCCCCCTCCTGGTAGGGCTAAGAGTGGTTAAACCCACTCTCCTAAGTCATGGACTAGTAAACTGGTGTTGGTCAATTTGGATGAGGAAAAAGGTGGATGTTCACTACTGCCTCACCAATATCAAGCATTTCCTTGACATTTACATAAGGAAACACTGCTTCCCTTTATGGTTACCAGTACATGGTTCTACCATCAGTGTTGTGCCCACTGAGCCTTCAGGGCACATTACAGCTGCTGCAGACATTGTGATACATGGTTTTACCCACAACTTTGATATCATGACAATCACCAGGTGTGCTAACATTTTTGGAATTAATAAAGATGTGCATGTGTCACAAATTATTGTTTAATGTTTTGACACCTGATGCCAATATGGATTTGGTTTGAGACACTCTCTCCCTTTCTGCATCCATAGTTTCAACCCACCAGGATCTTTCACTGTTGTAGTCACTGATCTCTGTGGTACCAGGGACCAGTTTTATGGAAGACAATGTTTTTTTCAATAATTGGAGGCTGGCTTTGGAGGTCTTTAGCTCTTTTTGAAGCTCCTCAGCTATGTTTGTTTTTTTACGTTTGGCTAGGGTTAGCTTGTGGGTTCACCAAGACTGTGACTGAGTGTGGGAAAGAGGTACAGGCAGAATTGACTAGTGAGAACAATAGATGGGCCACTCAGGGACTGGAATGTTCAGCTCAGACTTGAATCCTGCCTGCTGAGGCAGCTATGCAATTGAAGTATATCAACTCCCTTGCCAACATAAAGGCTGTCACCAGATGCCCCTTACTTGTGACTTGCCCCTCACTGAGGGGGTGTTGGCCTGCATCTGCCAGCTCCTGATGAATTGACCAAGGGCTTCATGCAGCCCAGCCTTTCTGCTCCTGTTTGTCTGGGTTTGCAGCGGCTGCGCTACCCATTGCTTGCAGTGTGGCCTCTGCTCTACTTGCTGTCATCAGCAGATGGATTTTCACCAGGAGCCACAGCCCCCCCTGCTGGTGTGCGCAGCTCACCAGAGGATTCATACTCCTGGGAGGATCTAATGGTGTTTCTGGCCTGATAGGATGTAGAACTGGGCTCAGGCAGGAATGGAAGTAATGCAGAGTGGCAGTAAGTACAGATAAAGAATATTCAACAGCCCACTGCTTACTTTCTGCCATTCATCCTGGTCCCAACAGGCGACTAATTGGTCATGGCCCATCCCAGGGTCTGGAGACTCCAGTGTGCTGTGCAGTTTGTTCCATGAGTACTGGAAAGATTCCCTAAATAATACAACTTTCATAGCATTTGCATCATATTAGGTCTTATGAGTAATCTGGAGATGATTGGAAGTATCAGGAAGGGTAAACATGACTTCTCCGGAGGTACTACCCCATTTTACATGGGTCACCTGGACACTGGCAAATGTTGATCTCTGTGTGGCCCTAGAACTTCTCTCCTATAGATAGCAAGGGATGACTGTGTTCTATTTTGTGAAATGAGAAACATTTCCCAGGCATCACTAGCAATCAAGTGTTTGGACAACATCACTGATGTCCAAAAGGAAGGGGTCCTTGTCTGTGGAGTTGAGGGTCCTGCTGATGGGGCGAATGGAATCTTGGCTATGGGACCCAGGTGGGAGGTGACCTGAGATTTGGCGTGAAGGATCCAGACTCCTTGTGTAAACATTTCTGTCAGCTTTCCCATCCTCTTTTCACCACATCCCAAGTCTTTCCACCGAGCATCACAGCCAGCCATTCCTCCTTATGGGATTCCATCCGTGTCCCAGATGGATGCACCTACCTGGATGTGAGCTGAGGACAACAGTCGGCTGCCCCTCTTGGAACCTGTGTCCTCAGATAGTACCTACTTATTTTGGGCAAACTCCAAATTTCTGAAATGGATTATCAAAACTTCTTACCAAGTTCAAACAAAGCACCAAGCTGTGGACTTGAATGAGTTTCAGAGTCCAAAGCAATGAGAGAGAGAGAGAGAGAGAGAGAGAGAGAGAGAGAGAGAGAGAGAGAGAACAAAAAAGAAAGGGTAAAAAGTATAAAAAACAGGTTCTATGTGGTGATGAAGCCCATGCACCAGGCTGATAAAATGCTTTCTCCCAAAGGCTGGAGAATGCAAAGGAGATGAGAGAAGTCACCTTTGTTGGCTTCCATCATAAATGTCACTTTGAAAATGCAGGTAAGCCACTCCACCACTTAACTCCTTATTTTATAAAGTCATGTTCTCCGGTCTCCTCCTGTCCTTGTGTCTGTTTCTCTCTGTCCCTGTCACTTCCTCACACACTCCTGCACACAGGCATGAGCACGCTCATGCCCACAGTGCGCTCTGCTCCCTGAGGCTAGCAGAGGGTAGATTCTAAATTTCTCCCTAGCAACTTCTCATTTTGAAGAAACTGGCAGCATCAGAGCCTGCATGCCCATGTCCTCTGCAGAGTTCATTCTTACTCCCACACCCTGTCTTCCTTATCCCAGGAACCTTCTGCAACTGAGGGCTCATATCTATGAAAAATGTTTTGAACTCCTGGAAAAAGGCAGTATATTAAGGGACTCTTAACTAATCATTATCCTGCATAGAAGAAAGACCCATACACAGCAGAAAGTCTGCGACTGCGGGAGCCTGCCACGCTGTGGATTCAGCAGAGATCGCTGCGACTCCCTCTACAAGCGTCTCACCAATCTTTGTATTAGGCGCACTCTTAACAATAACAATGTATCTAAATTCATCTCACGCCAATCTACTTTCACATCAAAGCGTTCTTCCAAGAAGGTGGCCATTTGCCAGATGGAAAACACACTAGATCTTCATGGGGTAGGGCAAGAAGTGAGAAGAGGATACCTTCTTCCCTGAAAAACCTCGTTGTGTCCAGAATGCCCAATGAGCGCAGCTGCGGCAGCCCGAAAGCGTGGCTGTCCCGCGTCTGTCCTCCCTGAAGCAGACAGCAGGCTGTGCACATTTTTCACGTGTAATTAGGCAGTGTAAGGCGATCCCGCTGCCGTCGGCTGCTGCTGCCCTTGCCCGAGTGAATGGCTTCCAGATTTCACTCCATCTCTTCTGTCTAGACTCTACGTTGCTATTTTTTTTCCCTCCTCGCTTAAAACAGACTCTAATATAAAATGCCAAAAACAGAAGTTTTGTCCTCTTTCTCATAAAGATGTGGGACAGAGCTTGCTCTGCCAGACGAGCCTGGCCTCCAGGCTTCATAAGACACGTGTCGTCTGAGGCTGACATTAAAGATTGTCCAGGCGTTTTGACGGGTCAGGCAAGCTTTTTTTTTTTTTTTTTTTAAATATGGTTTTCATTAAGAAGGCGAATATTTCTGGAGAGGTGTGGTTCGGCACAGAGGCAGGAGGGCTGGGAAGGCCAAGGCTGGCTCTTGACTTTCTAAGGAGACCGTGGTGTCGCCAAGACTGAAAGGGGCATCTTGTGACCTGCTGGAGTAGTGTACAAAGTGGGTGACCGGGACCCCTGATGCGGTGTTGTTCAAGTCAAAATAGTCACTTTAGTAAAAGAAAATGGGCAATTGTGAGGAACAGATCTTTTCCTTCATTAAAAAAAAAAAATTGCTGTATGTCCCACACTTGGGAGTAAAATCTTTTTCTTTCTTTTTTTTCCTTTTTTTTTTTTTTGTTTGTTTTTTTAGAGCAAACTGTACCAGTTTACTTACAATTGTAGTATATATAAACAGTAACACAAACACCTTCACATTAATATTATGAAAAGTCCCATGGCTGAAATGGGCAAAACCATGAGACTTCAAAATATTTCTAAAGGGAATGCCAAGAAAAAGGGAAAATCGCAATATATCAGTTTTGGGGAAGAGTTATAAATATCAAGTATTATCCTTGTCTCTCTGATCTATACTTTTTTTTTTTGTTAATGGGCTGATTACAGCTGAATTTATTGAACTTTCACAACATGATGACTTTCCGGGCAGGTGAGACAGGCAGTTGAGAGCCCATATGATTTGATCCTCCAAGGTTGGGAGGAGTCCTGTTTTGGTTTTTTTGAAGCTGTTTTGTTTAATCTCTTCCAAAAGTACTGCAGCTTTTAGGCAGTGGAAACTTTTTCTTCTGTCAACTGACTAGTTCTCTATTGCATCAAGTAACAAAAATAAAAAAGATAGAAAATAACTTGCCACGTTGAAAGACAAGGAGATACGAGATAGTTCTGTGTTCATCAGACATCAAAACTCAAACATTTTCTTACAAAACTGAACATGCATTCCAGTTTCTGTTGAAACAAGGCGAAATAGTAGTGGACATATGTTATAAAAATAAATTTCAAAGGAGTAAATGAAAATAAGTTCAAATAATACCTTTGTATATTTTCATTCCACCACTATTTTATTTTTAAAAATGTGTCAAACAGTGATGCCCATATACCCGTTAATGAACTTTTTAAAGTCTGAGGACCTGGTTGAGGTTTGTATCATAAACTCTTTAGAGGCTGTAGCTAACTTTTCCTAAAAATACATGAAATTGTCTTTCTATTATAGAATTCAGGTGGAATTTTTCATTTTCAGAATTGGTTAATGTTCTACAACTTGTATTTTTTTTTTTAATTTTTTCTTTTCTTGGCTGGCTCAGAATGCCTTCAGGGCAGGTATGGCTGGCTTGAGTTGTGGGGATCGAACCATAGCAACCTGAGGCTGACTGCTTTGTTGAAGCAGCCACTTAAAGAACTGAGCTAAGGGGCAGGCCCCCTGTCTTTTTAATTTTTTGAGACAGGGTCTTGCTATGCAATTAGGGCTGGTCCTGAACACTCTAGGTAGCCTAATCTGGCCTCGAACTGATGGTGATGCCCCTGCCTCGGCTTCCCTGTGGCTGGGCTTACAGGCACAGGCACAAACCACCGTGTCCAACTCAGCTGTTTTTTTGAGCTAAATCCTTTCTCCACTGGCACTGTATGAACTGCAGAAAAATCAACTGCATGTTAATTGTTTGAAAGGCAATTCAGCCATAGTTGGGCTGAAACCAATACTCTGATAGTAATTTCTAAATTTCTGTGCTCCACAGTATTCCAGAGAATTTGAGAGACAGAATGAGAGGGGACATAGATGTGTGATTTTGAAAAGCCCTCAGTCTAAGGGGCTTAGCAGCTGGGAGGAGACCGGGGCACAGGCTGCAGGGTACAGAGAGGGCCAGGAAAGCTGAGACAGGGACTGAGATAATCTTGAGGAAACAGGAGAGTTTGGGGAGCCAAGGAAGGGTGGAGTGGCCCTGCCACAAATTTTGCTTTTGAATTTATGTCTTATTTACCTAACAGTGGTAGACCCAGCACCGTATCTCTCACTGGAAATATAAGTTCTTTCAGAGATACTGCCAGAGTTTTACTAAAGAGATATAAAGGCACCATGTATTATGAAATTCAGGTTGAATTCTCAATATATGAGTTGTTAATACAACAACAAAGATTCCAAGCGTGCTGATAAGTTGTGTCAAATGTATTTTATTATTTGATTTCAATATCTGCGCTTGCATGATTGATTAACTTTTTTTTTTTTTTTTTTTTTTTGGTATTGGGGATTGAACCCAGGTTCCTCACTCTCAACTAAAACAAGGAGCCCTTCCATACAGCTGGTGGGAAGGTGAACCAGTACAACCACTATGGAAATCAGTGTGGAGAATCCTCAAAAGACTGAAACTAGAAATTTCATTTGATCCAGGTATTTCCCTTCTAGATACTTTCTCTGAAGAGTTACAAGCATCATATTATAAGGATCCATGCACACCTATATCTGTAAGCAGCGCAATTCATAATAACTAAATCTTGGAAGCTATGTGTGTCTATCAACAGGTAAATGATAAAGCAGATGTAGTATTGACATGCTATAGTGCACTACTATGCCCTCAGAACTCGAGTTATTTGTGAGAAAATGGTTGTACCTTGAGACCACAATGTTAAATGAAATAAATCAGACACATAAATGTAAGGATCGTATGGCTTCTCTTTTATGAGAAACCCAAATTATAAATAAAGAACAAAATAAAAGACAGACAATAAAAAGCAGGGGAAGGATCTTTCTCACAGAGGCGGGTCATCAAGAGATGGAGGGAGGGGAAAGGATGGAAGGGAAGGAAGGGAAAGGGGGTAAAAAAAGGAGTGAAGCTATGAAGCTGTGTTATATACATGCACCAGGATCACACAATGAATGTAATCATTATGTATGTTAAACATGATTAATAAAAATTTCTTTAAAAATCAAACCAGAAAGACTTGTCTGAATTTAATGCTGCCCTGCTATGTTGTGACCTCATGTTTCTGTGTTTATGGCACTGGGTCAGTGAGGATCACCTACCTTGAATTTTGCTTGGATATCCAAATATAGCTTCCTAGGCAGGCTCAGTTTGCATCTATTTACAATTACATATTCCATGTCACATCACATCTACACTGCGTCTGGGTATGAAGAGTGGGTCTTGTGAATTGTCACAGGTTCTCTTTCTCATCAGTCTTGCCAAAGAGATTCTATCTCCCGAGATGCCACCAATTCCCACAGTGTAGGTGTCGGATTTCCCTTTGTCCCAGCACCTGGCCTGGCCCACACAGTGCCCATTCCATGAACTCAGGAGTTGTGGAGGGCAGGCTTCTCTCCTCTAAGAAAAGAACAGAGTGATGGGAAATCCCTCACCCACCTTCTTCCAAGAAGCCCACCGGGGACTTTGATGTCATAAGAGTTCTTTGCTCTATTTCCATCAGTCCCAAGCTCTTACAGCCTTTGTGGAGATTTTGAGTAGATGCCTCAGTTTCTGGAATGCACATTGCTTAGCTCTCTATTTCTGGAGCTGTGCTTGTACCAAGCATAGCACTTTGGGTGTTGCGAGTGCTTCATAGTCGTCTCCTGAGTCTGTCCTTTATGCCCTTCCACAGTGTTACGAATAGGTGAGAGACAGAGCGTCAGCTTTTGTGTCCTCTGTGCAGGGCTGTGCTCCTGGAGAAAGGAGATCTCCGTGCACTGGTTCTAGGAAGCTTTGTGGACCCTTAAGAAGTATATAAATGTTATTCTCTTTACATTTCAAGTGATATTCTGATTCTTTTGAAAGTAGGGGGAAATTTTGGCCAAAGAGAGGGTGAAGAACCTGGTCTTTGCTTCTTCTTTGATGTATTTATTTAAAATAAGAGAAATGAAACTCAAGAAAATCTGCTGATGGTTTCAACTGTAATATAACTTAGAGATCTATCCACAAGCAAAACTCAGGGCCTGCCCTGCCAAGCATGCGGCTGTGGAAATCTTCTGCAGACAGAGGCAGTCGTAGCAACGCCTCAGCCAACATGGTAACAGCCAGCCAGGGTGTAAAACATGCCGTCCGCGTGGGCTCAAATTCTGCACATTGGTGCATAATTCTTTTTTTCTGTCCATCGCAGAGAGTGCAGGTTTGGAGTTGTTTTCAGAAGGCTGAATAAGCTCTCATTTAAGTTATTCAAAAGTTGTATTTGGCTGAATGTTGAGTTTAGTTCATTCTTAAACTGGGATCTTTTCCAAAGATTGCTTTTTAAAAAAGCCAAATCCAGTGACTTTGGTAGTGAAAAACTGTAGCTACATTGGTGACAGCCAATTTAAAGATGTGGTCTGGGTGGAGGACATGCTCTGAGACAGAATTTGGGGGTAATGAGGATCTGCCAGATCTCATAGAAAGTAATGAAGCCCCAGCCATGGCCACAGAGGTGTGGGAAGTGGAGGGGACTTTTCCGGGGTACTGTGGTTTAGATCTACAATGTTTCCCCAAGGTTTCATGTGTTTGGAAGGAGGCTGACCATGGAGTGTAGTATTTGTCAGCAGATCTGTCTGTGGATGGGCTCAGGGACGAATGCACCATCAAGAGAGGGGTCTGATTGGAAGAGGTCACTAGCAGCATGGCCTGGAAGGTGTATTCCTATGTCCAGCTCCTCCCTTCTCCTTACTTCTTGGCTTTCCTTTGCCCAGGCCCTCCACCATGCCACCTTCTTTGGAGCCTGCTGAGCCCTCCCCTCCCCTTTACTTTGTGCAAATTGGGGATTTCATCTGAGCAATGAATTCGTGACTAAACAAGGGGGAAAGCTCCTTGGTAATGGCTTCGGCTGGGGGCAGCACCGTATCACAAGGGTGTACCTTCGCCTCAGTTGCCAAGAGTAGAAGACGGCTGAGAGATCTATTGATTCACAAGCAGTGTGGTGCTCCACTGCAGCCCACAGGAAATATGCTCAGGGAAGACCACTCCTTAAAATACAGCACTTGGGAGAAAGGTTTGTATTTTGTTTTCTTTGGAAACTGGGCACCAAAGGCCTGGGTTTTGGAGTTGCTTTTCTAGGATGACTTGAAGTCATTTATTGAATATGGTTATAAATGAGCGAAAATCTGAACCTGATTGATTGATGATATTAATACAAATTGACTAGCTTCAACTCAGCCTAATGTATAAGAGGCTATTTTAGATAGATATATAGACGATATTATATATATAGATTATCTATTAATTATATATTATATATTTACGTAATTAGATTATATATATACATACAGAGAAAGAGAGAGAAGATATTATATATGGAGAGACAGAACAACTTACACAGACTTCATTATGTTTTGTTTTTTACCTCAAGTATATTTTAATCTCAGCCAAAGTAGACCCACTTGAATCCATTTCAACCAAATTTTAAAAACATTTATTCAATATCTCCCTCATGCCAGGCTCTGGGAGCACCAAGATAAATAAGACAAAACCACCCATCAAGAAATGTGCAGACTCCAGGAGGCTGATCTTGACCTACTCAATATCCCATGTTGGAAAGGCACAAGTGGAACAGGAACAGAGTGCACACAGGCAAGTGTCTGAGGACAGACATGCTTGTGAAGCTTTCTGTGCCTCCTCTCTGACCTCCCAGACAGATGGATGTGTCCTCACATCCCCAGTCTGGGGATCCACATGACCCTGGGCCTTGTGCTCAGGGCGGGGTGGGGCTTGCTTTCTGCAGCACTGCCAGTCTAGTAGTCATGGTCGCTCACAGGTGGCTCAGGGCCATACCCTCTGATCTCCAGCACGACTTTCTGGTATGTTTTCCTGTCCTCTTTGGTTGAAATTATTCTTATGGAATACTGCGAAGAAGGGGACATTCAGATGGTGTAAAGGTTTAATGCTGTACTTGGCCCAAGGGCTGGTCAACTTCATCGTCTGTAGAGAAAGCACAAACACAGGTACTCAGAACAGGGAGACATGGTCGGGGTTCGGGTGAGTGTACTCCTGCCACGATGGGTGAGTGCAGAGATGCAGCCAAGGAGGTTCAGGGCAGGGAAGCAACTCTGCTGCTCCTAGGTAGGTAGCAGGAGGTGAACTGGGTTGCTAACGATCCTAGCAGAAGCTCAGGACATGGTACCAAAAGCCAAGATTTGTTAGGATGGATTCTCCTTCTAGCACTGTGTTGGATGTTAGCTATTTATTTATTTATTTATTTAGTTTTTTATATATTTAGTATAGGGTCTACAGGGTCTCACTATGTAGATCAGACTTGTAGTGATTCTCCTGTTTTCAGCCTCCCAAATGCTGGCATTACAGGCTCGAACCACAATGCCTGGTCTCAATTGCCATCTCAGTGCATGTCAGTGGGGGGCGGGGCGGGGCACACTGAAGATGGATCACTAGCTTCTGGGCTCTGCCTGAGCAGGCTCTTTAGTCCTCTGAGCTATCTGGCTCGCCTGGATGCTATTGAAATGGTAGACTATACCCAGTCAGAGGGGACTAGGGAGACAATCCTGGGTATAGTGGAGATTCATGTAAGAAAGTAACAAATTTGACTCTGAGGAAGCCAAAATAAGAGGATCAGAAATTTAAATCTAGTCTTGGGCAGCTTAGTGATTTAGTGATGGCCTCTCCCAAAATTTTTTTAAAAATGTAAAAAGGGCTGGGGGTGGAAGGCAATGAGAAGGCCCTTGGTTTAATTCCTGATATTACAAAGAAGAAAAGAAGGAAGAAAGGAAGGAAGGAGGAAAGAAGGGAAGAGACAAGAAAAAGAAGAAAGCAAGGAAGCAAAAAGGAAAGAAAAAGAAATCTGGACCCAGGTTATGGACGACCTAACTGTCTATGTAAAGGTGTTACAAATCTTAATTATAACACACCATAATTCATATGTACAGTCAAAGTCACTTTAATTCTTTTTTTTTTTTTTTTTTTTTTTTTTTGATGACTCTGAGCTTCCTTGTATACCCCACCTGCTGGTTAGCAGGAAAAGTATTAACTTTGTTACCAGCTCAGCTTTAGTGTTTAGAGTCTGATCCAATAAGCAGTCTCTTTAGGCAGGCCGCTTCTCCCTTGGATTAAAACATTTGGCTGCCTCTCTAAGTCTCTTCCAAGATGGCGCGAACCCATGGGATTGGTGTGGTCTGTGGCTTCTCTCAAGCTCTCCATGGTGAAAAATCCTACTGGTGTTTGTTCTAAAACATCCAGCATGTTGCTAATGGATATTTTATAATATCTATGAAAAATAAGTTACTAGAGAGAAATGAAATGAAAAAAGACATGTGAAATCCAAGCTCAAATTTTTATCATGAGGCTGAACAGACATAAAACCACCCTGTCAGATTGCTATAGAAGTTTTTCCACATTTCTTCTCAATTTCTGGACTTATCTTGTCACAATTGGTGGCATGTTTCACAGTCTGGTACCCATCCAGGGCCCACACTTGGAAGGGTATATGTTTCTCTGAGGGGACTAAGTCCTCAGACACCACGTGCTGTGCTGTCTCAGGAGGTCCCTTATCATATTGGTTGCCAGTCACCCTGTTGGTGCCTGTGGCTGCAGCCTGTGGTTGGTGGACCCATCTGGAGCTTGTCTCAGCACCTCCTGGCATCTTCTGCTCGCTGTCTGCTGGCAAACACCAAAGCTTGGTCACATCCTCCGCCCGCCTCCCCACAGACACTGTCTTAGGAGGCTGGCAGTCCCAGCACTGGCCCATGGGGTCCCAACTTCACACCACAGAGAACTGCTCAGTCTCCACTGCTACACCCCAGGGGCTGGACTATGGGAGCAGCCAGCGCTCTTGTTAGGAAGCAAATGCAAGCACCTCTCTAGCCTGCACTTAGTCTCTCCTGTGCTCCCCACTGTTCCTTTTGCCTTTCCTATCTCTCCAGGGCTTTTGAAGGAGTAGCTTTTTCTCTATTTTCTCTGCCCTCTTGCATCCAGATTTTCATCTACAACTGAATGGCAAGTGGGACTCTTCTTCTACACCACTCATGGGAGCAGTTGGCGAGCAGGTTAATCCAGGCTGAGCTTGGGAAGCACTGGGCAAGTGCAGAGTCCTAGAGAAAGGCAGCTCAGGTTCTCACCACTATCCCACTTTGTTCCTGAAGTATGCTAAGAAGCAACTGCTTGCCTTAGACGGGCAGGTAAAAGTGAAGGTGCATAATGATAACTTTCAAATTGTCCCCTTGTGGCACATGTGCAGGCTACCTGCCAGGCAGGAGATCGGCCTGCAGGTTGTTGAACTAGGGTGTAGCAAAATGCTGTTGTCTGTAGGGCACAGAGAAAGAGAGAGTGTAGGGAGATTCCAGGGTCCAGATGTGCAGTCGGACCCCCATCCAGTGACCAGATATGATGGTATAAAACCCTAGACAAGTGGGCATGGTGATGCATACCTGTAATGCCAGCACTTTGGAAGGCTAAGCCAGAAGGATAGCAAGTTCAAGCCTAGCCTGGGAAATTCAGCAAGAACTGGTCTTAAAATTAAAAAAATAAAAAAAGGTTTGGGGACTTACTCAGGAAGAAGGCCCTGGGTTAACCCTCACCATAGCAAAAACAAAAACAAACAACTTGGATGAGAGGGATAGGCTTTGGGGATGTGCAAGATAGTGGGTAAAGTGGCCACGCATGCCTGCTCTAAGATCTGGTGTTACCCTGACTCCCTTGCTAGCTATGTGAGCTTGGAGTCTCCTTTGTGTCACCAAGAAAGGGACTCACGATATGAATTTGTATATGTGACACTCAGCCAATGACAGACCCATGCTGATGCTGCCTGCCACCACAGAGTGGGGCAGGATGGTCCAGCTGAAGGGAAAGGTTCCAAGTGGCCGTGACACAAGCTATAGGAAGAGGGGACTCCAGCCAGGCAACTGTTCTGGAGTTAGGAGTTTATTTTTTTTAAATGTAGTCTCCTAGGCATGTCTGGTTAGACCAAGATTCGGAACTGTTTTTACTATTGATTTAATGACTGTCATTTCAACAGCTGAGATCCTCAATTTTGAAAGTCTGATCTGAATACGTGTGGAGTGTGAAAGGCACCTACGGTGGCACAGTCTCCCTGGAACCCTGAGGCTCGGACTCAGTGCTCTGAGATCCCGAGACAGGAGAACTGCGCACCTTCTGGAGAGATTTGATGTGGAGGACGGCCCTGACTGCTGCTGTACAGACAGCAATGCTCCACTGGATCTGGATGACACAGGATGCAGAGCTAATGGCCACCCTAGCAGGACGCTAGTCTCCTGCTCTGACGTGTGAGTGGCAAGAAGTAGGTGCGTGAGGGATGGCCAGGAATTCTGGGCTCAAGTGATCCTCCTGTCTCAGCCTCCTGGGTAGCTGGGGCTACAAGTGCTGCCACCCGTCTTGACACCAAAGATTAGGGCTATAATGATGAACGACCCGCATTTTCTTCAGAACATCCTGTGTTTAACGTCCTTGGTGTTATCTATCGCAATAGCCTCACTTAACAAGTAAGAACATTGCGGTTTCTACACAGCCAAGGTCGCTGAGAAGCCTGGATGCTTGCTCCACCCATTCTTAATTGTGCACTTTACCTAAATTAGATTTTTTTAACCATTAAAACTAGAACAGGTCATCCATAACCAGGTAATGATTTACAATTCTGGAGTATAAAAGAAAATCATTAGGACATTGATTTTGTTTAAGTGGGTGTATTGTCATGTCAATGTCTTCATCAATACAAAAATCAGGAAGAGATTGTCTGGATTTTCTAACAATGGGACAACTATTTTCAATCACGAGGCATCATGCTCTGAAAAGGTACAGGACAAAATTGTTCATGGATAGAGGTAGCATTACCACTCGTGAAGCTCCCAGGGAATTGCCAGAGTGTAATCATCATCGGGGCTACAGCAAATCTCCACGTACACCAGATAATTCCACTTTAAAAAGACAAATAGAGCTCCTGATCCATCTTGTATAACCCCTGTCACCAGAGCTCATGGGCAGATGTACAATGTGTTTCACATCAACCTACCTTGTGCATTATGCAAGTTGATAGGAATTATGCATTCTGCAATTTTACGGAGCAGTTTGTGGTCGCCCAGTATTATTGGGAACTGCTGTGCAGGCTGAAGACAAACCGCCTCCCGTGGAAATGGAGAGAGGTTCCTGGGGCGAGCCTGCTCCCTAAGAGTTCATGTGGAAGGGAGCAGAAACCTGGAATGGACTTCTTATCAAGTTAAGGTCTCCATCTGGCCACCCTGGTCATTTAACAGTGGCAGAAATCAGGAACTGGTAGGAGGGGGCTGGAGGAGAGGAAACAGGGACTCCGCCTTCAGAGCCCCCAGCTCCGGGATCTTTGCACTTCCTTGTTTTTGGCTACCTGTGTGTGTGCACTGCCTGTTGCCACATAGGTAGGCGGAATTTGGAATGGACAGGGCCTCCCCACCCAACTTGTCCCTGTGGGTGGGGTGGGTTTGTCCTCTGAGCGCCTCCCCGTGCACTGGAGCTCAACGAGGATGTGCAGAACTGTGCTCCAGCCCTGCATCTAAAGCCAAAGTTGAGACAAGAGCATTTACTACAGAGGGATACGCTCTCCTTCCTGGATTTCACGCAGGCACAGGCAGGGCCATAAAGTAAGCTCAAAGATGTCCGGGTAGGGACAACAAAGACCAGACCTTCCCAAATGATAACCAGGGTTTTGTAACTCATAACGCTGTGCATGCTATATTAAAAAGTGGAAGACTTTTTGAACTGCAGCCTTTACATAGCAATCCAATAGTTCTTTCAGCTTTGAAATATCCACAATCTGAATTTTATAGGGATTATTTTTATTGTAGGTAAGGCAATTAAATTGCCATATTGGAAGGATGTAAACCTTTTAAGGCCCTTCTCGGAATATCAAAAGAAAAGGAGACTTATATTTAACAGGTGTGACAGCCCAATGCAAGACATTTCATTGAAAAGGAGCTTGACATTATCCAGGGACAAATACTTAAATTAATCCAAAACATCTTTTGGATAAAAGGGATTTTAAAAAGAATTAGATGGACCACAAAACTTACTATAGAAAGACTATCTCATGAATGAAATGCTTAAAAATACTAATTTTAATGCAATGTGTGAAGTGTTTTTCACCAACATTTTCCTTTTAAGTACAATTGTAGCTTAATCAGAATTGTGACACTTGTTCATGATAAGAACAGTGAATTTGTCTCCTTTGCTTGCACGCCTCTGACTTTCAGCTACCTTCTTGATTTACCTCTTTCAAACTGGTTTTCTTCTATTCGACCTTCATTATAGAGCAGAGAGAAGGAAATCTGTGGTTTAGAGTAAGGATCAGGCAACAGAAAGAACTTTCTTATTACAAATGTAAGATGCAGTCAGTTGGAGGAGCTGATACACTAAGATCTAAGCAAAGCACTGGGGCTCTGGGTTCTACAATTCTTTAAGTTTTGTCAGTAGGCTCAGTGTATGTTTTTTGGCTTTTAAGAAATTCTCCCTGTGTGAGTGCACACACGTGTGTGTCTTTCTCTTTGTGTGTGTGCGCATGTGTGATGTCTTTTGGGAAAATAGGAAGAGTAGTGAGTTACGAATGACACCACAATGAATTTTTCTGTGCTCATTACTGCTCTTCTCAACAGGGCCACTTGAAACGTTAAAATCATATTCTTTTCACTGTCACAGTGTAGTTCTTTATTCTTAAACCATGTTCATTTATCCACTAACACACATAATGTTCTTTTTAGCACTGTCCTATATTATTGCAATCTTAGGGCTGGTGGCGATGACAGGGCACTCCCAATATTAAAAACATTGGTCAGACTCTCTTTACCTTAAATTGAATATTAAGAACATTCTTGGAGTGTTTGGTAAACTAACCACCAAGATGATTCCAAAATACAGGGACAGACCCTGGATCTGGAATATTCAGAGAATAGGGAAAAAAGGAACCAAATCATACATTTGATAAACAAGGGGAGAGGCAGGTCCAGTATATTTTAAGAGCATGTGAACTACAATATTGTAACCTGTATAAACGTTCAGTCTGAAAGGCAACAGAATCAATGGCCTTTGCAAAGGACAACTGGAGCTCAGATTGTGCAGACCCACTCGATCTATTACTAATTACGCACACTTTAACACGCATTCTGCTCTTCATACTACGATCTCAGGAAGAAAAGGATGCAGCCTTGTCAGACACTTCATTCTGTTTGCTGTATTTATTTGCTAGCTCCTCTGGAGAGGTGAGCTTGCCTCTGATCCCTGGTAGCTTGCCTGTTCCTTTGAGAAATTTCCAAGGAATGCTTGTGTAGCTTCCTGAAGTTTGCCCTTTTCAAGGCCAACACTTCCCTTGCTCGGTGGATTTTCAAATTAATGGTCCCATTTCGGGATCCCTGGGATTAAAGATTCGGGGCGGGGGGAATCCTCTAAACAGACAGGTCCTCCGCAAAGGCAGTTTCTGCACTCAGCTGTGTAGCTTCATTTTATCCGCCCCCCCTCCAGCAAACAGGAAATGGAGCCCTGAAGGCGTTTTTTATTTTTTATTTATTTATTTTAATTGGAACGTGTGTGGGAGGGGCACACTGCCTGCCCACACACAACCCCGCGCCTGACCCAGACTTGGGGGTCTCTCTGTGTTTTTTCTTCCCTCTCTCTTTTTTTTCTATTATTTTGGCAGACTTTTTGGAATGTCTGGGAGCTAAGGGCTTTGCTTCATGGAGCAGAATTCTGAAGCAAGAAAAAGAGAAAGTTATAGACTAAACCACAGAAATGTAAACAAGTCTGCAGCTAAAATAACTCCACTTTCATTGAAAACACTGCTCCTTCACAATCAGACTTCTGTGTGCTGCGGTCAATAAAACGGCATGTTAATAGCGACCAATTAATAGATTATGTTGCTCGGCTTTAAAAGTTGAGGGAGTTTTAATTATTATTTTTCAAATTAAAGGAGTGCTTATTCCTTCCCTTCCCTTGGGGTGGTGGGGAGGACTTAGCTTTCTTTCTAGCTGTTTGCTGACGTTCTTGGCTGTTAAAGTTTGGAGAGGGAGGGAGATGGGTAGTTCGCCTTCGGGTAGAGTAGGGAGAGCGTTCGGGAGGGCGCCAGGGACGGTTTCCTAGAGATCGCGCGCCGGGACCGTCGCGCCGGCCTGCGGGACCAGCGGGGAGACCGGCGGCACCAGGTAAGCGCGATTTTGATTTTGATGTCAAATTGCATTTAGACACCGAAATATAGGGCAGAGGCTTAGCACAGCGCTGCGGAGGCGGAGGCGCTCGGACTTCTGGCCGCAACTTTCCGAGCTGGTTCTCGCCAGGACGCCGTGTTCCCACGGGGGCTGCGGGCCCGGTGTCTGCTCCGCACGCCGGCCGCGTCTTCCAGGCTCCTGCTGCGACCCGAGGGCGCAGGCAGCCGCTCGGCAGCGCCTCGCGTCTTGGGCACCTCGCTCCGCGTCTCTCTCTGCCGGATCTCAGCGAGACGTCAGACCGCGTTCCAGGCGACCCCTGGGCACTGCCAACTTCTGCGCCACCAGGCTTAACTTTGTTCTGTGGGCTTCGTAACGGTTTTCACCAAGGCTGGAAAACCACGCTACTCCAGGGGCCCAGACTTAGGGGGAGCCGTACCCCTCGACCGCTTCCTCTCCTTGCGGGGCCCGTCCTGGAGCTGCCCGTCTCGGGCCGGCCGGGCCTCGGTCCTCCCACCGCCCGAGCCTCCGCTCCTCCTCCTCCTCCTCCTCCTCCTCCTCCTCCTCCTCCTCCTCCTCC
>NW_004524621.1:1666488-1683439 GCF_000260255.1 Octodon degus | reverse complement strand
GCCTCCCCGGCCGCGTCCCCACTATGGGCTGAACCCGTGGTCGGCGCCCGCCGAGTCAGTGCGGCCCGGTTCGGCGCGCGCGGCACAGCGGCGCGGACACGCGCGGGCTCCACGTGCGGGACACGCCCTCTCCGACGGCGGCGCTCACTTCTGGGTAAGTCAGGCGGCGACCCTGGAGACCGGCGGCCCGCGCGTCCCAGCCGGCTCCTTCTGACGGCGGGGCCGCGGGGACCGCGCGCTGGTGCCCACGGAGAGAAGGGACTCCGGAAACTGGCTCGGGCCGGGAGAGCAACCTGCAGGACGGGGGAGCGGGAGGGGATTTCGGAATGAAACCCGTGCTTGGTTAAAAGTAGCGGCCAGGTGTGGGCTTGGCTGTCGCTGCGTGGGCACTGGACGCGCGTGAGTCGCCCGCGGAGGCGCCCTGCTGTGCGCTTCTGAGCCCCAGCTCCAGGGCCCGCAGGTCAGCAAGGGCTCTTTTTCTCTCCCTTCTGTCTCAGCTTTTTCATCTTCGAACTTCCAGACTACAACTATTACCTTTTTGTGCTTCCAGTTTACCAACTTGATTGGAAAATGTGGCATGTTTAAAATTTCATATGTCTGTATAGCGCGTCATACATGCTCAGCTGGACTTGTTGGTGTCTGGCTGAAAGCACCGAGCGTTTATCACCAGTATGTAGTGTATAGATGTCTTAGGAAAGGCGCTGCATTGCACAGGGACGTTAATTATTTTTAAGATTTAAATGCTGTGTTCGCAGCAGACTAAACGGCCTGTGAAGGGCTAAGCACCTAATGCAGATGTGAATTTCATTAATTCTTTGTTGATCTAAAGATAATTTCGTTTATTTTCCTGAAGAACGTATTGTGTACCACCGGTTTCATGTTGTACTATGTCTCTAACTTCTGGAGTACACAAAACTCTCAGCGTGGGTCCTGGGGTGCCACGCACAGGGCATGGAGTTTATTTACCACGCGGGCTGGTTTTGAGCGTCTCCAGTTCTTTCCAAGTAGCTCATAGTCCTGGTGGCGAGCTGTCACAGTCTGAGTTAGCGTGCTCTGCTGACCCGGTTTCCAAGATTGAGGGCCAGGCCTGAGCCCTAAGCATGTGCATCTGTAGGGAAAAGAAGCTGCACAAACGCCACCAGGTGAATCAGCTCCCTGGTGTGGATGGCTACGGTCAGTTTATTAATCATGCTGTTGAAATTATAGTGTTAGTGGAAACAAACTGTACAAGGCTGCCCAAACCTATGGCTGTTACGTAAAGTTTTAGGACTCTCAAGAAAAACTGAACCCTACACATATCACAAATGCTATTTGCAGTTTGGAAATTCTGTCTTGGATTTGTGCTAAATGGCTTTTGGATATTCCACCCCACTATCAAAGGGATAAGCTATCTTGGGAGATATGTATTAACAAACATAAACATTTCAATAACCCTTAAAGTATCTCTTTGTAACTTTATATTTTCTCCATTTTATTTTTCAAAATTGTGCTTACAATTATGATGCATTATTTTACATTTTTTATTTTATCTGATGCGTTTTTGGCATGTACTGTTGGATAGATGGTGTGACTGGCCATGTGCACACCTGTTTGTAAACTTCCTCCTCCACTTTCCATGTTTGTTTTGCTATTAAATAAAACAGGTGTTAATTTTTAATCTTATAAAATAGACATTTTATTTGTGGTAAGGATTCCAGTGGAATACAAGATATATAAGTGAGAAGTAAGGTATCTCCAAAACTTACATACTATTCTAATTTATATATATATAATATATATATTAATTTTTTCATGCATCATAAGTAGGTAATAAAGAAATTTCAATACTTCTTTTTCCCCTAAAATTAATATTAGCTCTGATTTCTTTTGCTAGTTATTTTAAAACAAAAATAAAATAAAAAGGCAGTTAGGACTGGGGATATAGCTCAGTGGCATAGTGCCTGCCTGGCAAGCACAAGGTCCTGAGTTTGATCCCCTGTACAAAAAAGAAAAAGGGTAGTTTATTTATTCATATGACAGAGGAGCTAATGCTTCTAAAATCTGTTCCTGTTCTCTATGAAAAATGATAGCAGGTCAGCGTGGGGCATAAGATCCGGAGCAGTGGGGACTTTGTCATGTTGAATCAGTGTCACTGCTGCCTGCTCCTTCTTAGAGCCCTTCTCAGAAGCTGTTGACAGAGGGACAGCTACCTGTTTCTAAAGAGACTTACAGCTGCTGCAAAGCGTGATTTGGCCAAAGTGATTGGGATGCGAAGGAAATTATGAGCACAGCCTCCTTTTGTGGTGCTTCACGACACCTCAGTTATGGGGGCCTCTCTAAGCACAGGTATCTTTTGTCACCATCTTGCTTTTTCTGCAATAGCAGGTTGTGCAGGAAGGCAGGAGTGGCACCGATTTTTTGGCTTTCCCTGGACTCTCCTAGGGGGCCCAGTTTTCCAAAATGCAGCTTGGGTTTATGCTGTACACCTCTGAGTTTGAAATGACTCAAAACACTGGGGCAGCAATTTGAGAAAAGCGAGCTGCAGGACAGATGTGTTAGGGTATTTTGGGCGCAGCTCCCCATAATCATGGTGCTTGGTGGCAGTAGTGATGGGTGGAGCTGTGAGGGCTTTTGAAAGTCTCTGTAGTACTTTGGTGACACACACAGTTTGCCAGGATCCTCTTGTCAACCTTGTTGAGGTCTTTTATGTGATAGCATCTGCCCTAGCATTTCTGGTACCCTTATTGATGGTCCAATTGATAGAGTTGAGGCAGATATGCTGTAAATAAGCAACAACATGAATCTCCATTAAGTGGATCTGGGGCAGAATGAGTTTTTCAAACTAGTCAGGACAAAGTCTCTCCCTTTTATTTTTTAAAAAAATATTATTATTATTACTAATGTATTTGGTATAGGGTCTGCAGGGTCTACGGGGTCTTACTACATAGATCGGGTTTATAGTGATTCTCCTGTTTTCAGCCTCCCAGACGCTGGGATTACAGGCATGTGCCACCACACCCAGTCTCATTTCCTCTTGGCTCGCCCTGAGGGCGGGGCCGAGGACAGGACGGGGCGGGGCAGCATGGCACACCAGGGGTAGAACCCCAGCCGCTGCACTCTGCCTAAGCAGATGCTTTAGTCTGCTGAGCTATTTGGCCTGACCTTATATTTATTTTATTTTAATGTATTTTAGTACAGGGTCTAGAGGGTCTCACTACAGAGATCAGACTTGTAGTAATCCAGTAATCCTCCTGTTTTCAGCCTCCCAAGTGCTGGAATTACAGGCACGCACCACCACACCCAGTCTCAGTCTTGGTCTCAGGGTGCCAGCACAGCACACTGGGGATCCAGCCCAGGTGGCTGCTTAGGCGCTTTGTTCTGCTGAGCTATCTGGCCAGCCCACTCTGTTTTGTTTTATTTTTATTTATTTATTTATTTTGGTGGTACCAGGGATCGAACTCAGGACCTTGCGCTTGCTGGCAAGCACTTATTCTACCGAGCTATCTCCCCAACCCTCTGCTTTATTTTTACCTTTTTATTTCAAACATTTGAGAGAGAGAGAGAGAGAGAGAGAGAGTTCAATATTTCATGTTTGTAACATTTCAAGCCTACTAAAGGTAGCCAAGGAGGTAGAGCTAAAATTACTTTGCTAAATTTAAGTGGAAGTAAAATGTAGACAACACCAAGAAATTAAAGGGTGTGTCTAAAAATGGAGCTCTGGGTCTACGTTTTAGATGTACACTAACTTTAAAGCTGATCTATTTTTATAGTGGCAGGTCATAATCTGGAGGACCCTGATTACCTATGAGAAACAGTAATTTAACAATGAAAGTAGGTTTTGGTTACCTTGACACCGTGTGTGTTCTGCAGTGTGCAGGAAGGGAGTGATGTTATGTGACTTGGTCCTGTTCAAAGGGCTATGTGTGAAAATGAAAATCTCCATCGAGTGTGTAAATGGGCCATTTGAATCAATTTGCCACTTTTTAATTAGGACCCTAGAGAAATAGATGTCAGACCTGACATAGGACAAAGATTTATTTAAACCCACATTTATAACTACCTGCTTTGAAAATATGGCCCCTCATTATGAATTGTTTTAGTGGGGATGAGATTTTCATGTATGTTCTTAGCTGTGATTCCATCAAGGAATACCACTGTTCTTGGAAGTATTCTCCCTGTGCAAAACACACTCTGGGGCTGAAGCATCCCACTGATGAACCGGAAAGAAATCAGGAGCATTCAGGATAATGATGGTGAACATTTTAGAGCTTTCAGTGATACAAACAGCTTGCTGTGGCACGCGTAGGCTCACCACCACTGGTCTTGGATGACTACTGAAAATAGGAAGCCTTCCTTCTCCCTGACTTGATGGCTTAGTAGAAATTCCTCAATTTTTGCATGGAAGTGGAGCAGAGGGTTTGTTCCTGCAGTGAGCAGAGAAAAAAGGGTCACTTAGTGGCTATAGTCCCTGTGTCCCTAAGTTGTCCCCCCAGTTGTTGGTGGCAAGGTCCCTTCCTCTATCACTGGGTAGTAAAGGTGGGTTATAGATACCAGGTATTGAAAGTTGCACAGGACAAGGTGGATTGCACTGGAGTGGGTGTGCCTGTCTGTGCGTTAGGCAGGGAGGGTCCTGTGACCTCCTTGAGGAAGTGTTAGCTCCTGTAGGATCCTGTGCAGTGTGTGGATCAGCGAGGTAGCACATCTGTCCATCTCAGCTGAGCTGAAGGCTGGACCCTTTGCTCTCTGGATTCAGAAGAGAAGCCCCAGATCTTACTAAGCACATTAACTTCCTATGAGCTTGGTATAATGAGGTGGTTGGAGATGGGAATAGGGAAGTCCTCTTCCTGCAGATGTGGGCCATTGAAATCCAGGCAGCCCTGAATGATTGCTGACAAAAGACAGCCCTGTTGTGGCTCTCACAGTCATGCTACTAAAACTTGAGGCCCAGTTATAGATCTCTGCCAGCAGCAGAAGCCCTTGGGACACTCCCCCATTTGCCCACAGACTTTTCTAGCTGCAGGTGCCTTCCGGAATACCAGGTGGAGGGTGGGACAAGAACAGGGGAAGGAGAGAGCCCCAGCAGCCTGGCACCATGGGACCTGAAGACTGTCAAGTAGAAAACCTTCCTCACTGAGGGTGGTCCTGTTTGTCCTGTTCATCAAAGCATTTGGGTGGGCAGAGCTCTGTGCCAGCCTTCCCAAGAGTCCTGCTTATGTTGGAAAGGCTGGTGGGTCCAAGATTTTAGGAAGCAATTTAAATACTGGACACTTGTTGGTAAGGATGATCCCTAGAAATCTGACCATTGAACCGCTTTATCATTCCAGGGAGAGGGCTGCTGAGCATTTAAAAAATACACACTCAAACTTCAGAATGCTGGAGAGAATTTTGCGTGATTAAATGGTTTTCATTAGTTTCTTGTTGTCAACTGGGATTCGTTGCCCACGATTGATTTGTAGGGCACTGCTCAGGTCCCACATGCCTTGCTGCAGGCCAAGGGGGAGGATAGTGAAATGAACTTCCTAGCAGGAAAGCAGGTTGTAAGTTTATAACAGGGAGAATGTTGCAAGCTAGCATCATGCAGCTGTCTTAAGATGAAGGGATGCAGGGCTTGGGGTACAGAGGCACTGGGAAGCAGCAGCACAGAGGGAGAACCCACTGCAGAACTGCCCAGATGTGCGATTAGGGTTTGGAATCCTGGCTGCAGCCAAGGGGAAGGAGGACCTCAGGGTTCCGGGAAGGGACAGAAGCTGCAAGTGGACCACGGGGAGGGAAAGACCTTGAGCCCCAGGACAACAGAATGAGGTACATTTCAGGATGTTTGCACTAGACATGCAGAGATTTGAGCTGAGCATAAATAATAAACAAAGCATGTGCTAGTAAAAAGAAATGTTTTGAAATAGAAATCCCTCGCATTTATGATCTCAACATAAAACTTTTTAATGAAACGTATCAGAAACTGAGGTTTCTTTTACCAGGAAATGAGGTAAAAACAATTTGAAAAGAAACCAACTGCCAGTGGAAGGACGTCATGAGAAGATTTCATGTTTAGAATGGATTCTCATTATATCCGACTTCTCAGAGCTGATGTGCACCGCTGCCAGGCGTACAAATCTGGGTCTGTAATTGCGCAAAGTTTGAACTTGTCTTGTGCAAGGTTTGCTCTTTTTGCAGTGCAAGATACGGAATAAGCAAAAGTGGAAGGAAAACTTGCTTCTTCAGGACTGAAAAATACTTCCTAGTGTGTTTGACCCTCATAGTAAGATTTACTTCACAAAGTCACCAAGTTTTTAAATAGAAATAATGACAATGAAGATCGAATCAAGGAAGCATTACCAGGCTTTTCTGGAGAGGGAGTCAGACTCACACATTACCCACTTGGGACTGTGATGAGGCAGGAGGACTAGAAAGGAGGTGAACACCCATGCCGTGAACTCTAGAGACGGTGGGATGCATGTGCCTGGGGCAGGGCCCGGTGTGTATAGGAGGGTGGCACCTTAAGGATGTTGTTTGCTTGAAGCAGCCAGCATGGCAGTGGGCCTGGCTCTGGGTGGCACAGTGACAGGGCAGTGGTGGCTTCTGAAGGGCTTCTCTGTGTTGTTCTGAATACACATCAGGAGCCCTGTGCATGGTGCGGGGCTTGCCACAGGGCCACCGCTGGACCACTGTGGTGTCAGGCAGCCTTTCCAACTGCGTTCATGGGGAAGTTTCCATTCAGCTGTAGTCTCAGGGCCATCATCTTAGCATCTGGTTGGATTTTATTGCAGAGAGGGCTGTGGAGGACCCAGTTCTAGCATGTGTCAGAATCTCGAGTCTATTCAGGGCAAGGAGCTGTGCCATAGAACCATGTCTGGCCTGTGTCGGGTGGGATAAGCAGAGGTGGTGAGGGTTTGGGAGGATGTCCCCAGGGTGCTTGGGGCCCTAGAACCCAGCCATGTGGTGCAGGAACTGGTGGAGCCTAGGACCAGGCTGCACACCTGTCAATTACCCAAGTGTGAAGGGAAGAGATAGAAAAGACAGCAGGCTTTCAGAAGGGAGAGGCTGGGCTGGAGAGATGGCTCAGTGGTCTAAAGCACCTACTTAGAACAAGTTCAGCGAAGCACAGGGACCACGGTTCAATTCCCCAGCACCACATGCCAGCCTGCCCGCCCCCTGGTGGGCTGAGCTGGCCACCCCCCCCCCCTCTCTCTCTCTCTCTCTCTCTCTCTAAAAAAAAAAAAAAAAAAAAAAAAAAAAAAAAAAAAAAAAAAAAAAAAAAAAAAAAAGAAGGGAGAGGCAGTGTGGTTTCTTAGAGAGGGTGGTAACATTTACTTATCCAGCCAGTACACCGCCGCAGGGTATGGAACATGGATCATTCTTGCTGTGGCTCTTTGGAGGAGATTCTTTGTTGCTCTCATTTTTCTGAATAGCAAAGTAAGTCTCAGTAGATGTAAGGAACTTGCCCAGAATTCTGTGATGGAATAAGGCAGGCTGAGTCTGGCATCCCAGTCCTGCTACTGCATCACACACTGGGTGAAAGAAACTGGATGCAAATCTCATGTGTAGTTTAAATGTTCTAGTAGACACATTAAAAAAACAAAACAGGTGGAATGAATTATAATAATATGGTGTATTTAGCACATATATCCAAAATATTATCATTTCCAACATAACCAGTGCAAATATACTTATGCGATATCTTGCATTATGTTTTCCGTATTAAGTCTGAGTTCAGCTGCAGTGTGTCTCTGGATGTGCTTAGCATCCTTGGTGGCCGGTAGCTTCTACGTTGGACAGAGCACACCTAGAATGTGCACCTTGGGGCTCAGATTGAGCATAATGAGCAGTCATGAAATGTGTCATATAACTTGATCATCACAGGAGAGATTTTGTGAGGTGTCACCAAGAAAGGACATCACTGTGGAGCGAGATAGGATAAGAAACAGGAAATGGAGTGCTGCAGAACCAAGCTCATGACCGACTCTGCAGCCTTCACATAGGAGGGAAAAATATGCGTGTGTGATTTCCCATGCAGCCGTTTCACTGCTTTAAAAGGGCAAAGTGAAGTAATCACTTTCAGGCTGCAACAACTTTGTATGCCTGGTAACAAAAGAGGCTGCTTGGTTGGAATCATGCTGGGATGACTTCGTACCTTAAAATGCTATGGAGTATTCACTACTTAAAAAAACTCCCGTGGGCTGACAGCTGTCTCCTGTTGCATGTGCGTTGATAATATAATTTATCATTTTGAAGACCAGCATTCTGAATGTGCTATCATCCCAGGGAGGGAAAGGATATCAATTGAATGTGTCGCTACAGAATTAATTTTTAAGGAACATATCCACACAGTTTGGGAGTGATGAATTGCATGCAGCACTGGGTTTCTTTGTACATAACTGAGGCTCATGGCAGAGTCTCAGGAAGTACATCACTTTGCTTGCTGGGGATGTATTATTCCCATCATGCTATGTATGATGTGTTATAGTGAATAGCTTCCCCCTCTGACTACGCAAAGGAGAATCATTGCTAGTAGATTCTTACGTTTCCCCAGGTAAGAAATTTGCTTGCAGCAAGCTGCTGGCTGGCCCTCCTCCTAGGTGTGTTTGTTTCCATCCTTGCTGGCGCACAGTAAGGGGAGCTCACTCTCCTTGTGCTGTTTGTTTTTCTGGTAGCACTGTGTAGTAGGAAACACAAACAAACAAATGCCATTAAGTAAAGAATGTGTGGCTTCTTGGACTCTCAGTGCCATCCCAAGTTTCATGCTTAATTCGGTGCAGTTGATGGGTGGCCAAAACATTCATGGGGAAAGAATATCATGATTTATTAAAATAAAAAAAAGAAACCAACAAAACTCAAACCAGGGGACATTGCTGTGTGTGCTAGGTCTACCATTCAGCATCTCTCGTGGGTTGGCATGCTTCATTAGTGAGTCCTCTTGCATACAGCAGGCTCCTCTGCTTCCAAATAGTGGCAGGTTGAATGCTGTGGTTGGTGTTATTTTATCCATCATGCAGTGTCAGCCAACAGGTGTGAGCCCTTTAGCGGGGACCATGGGTCTGTTCAGAGGCCAAGTGCCAGCCCCCTGCATGCTGTACAGTACATTGTCCCACGTCCATCCAGCCCAGTTTCCCTGGGGAGCACAGATTTAAAGTCTACATTATGTTCGGGGAGTCTGAAGCACATTAAGACTTCTTGAATAATTCACTTGGGAGCATGTTCAACAACTGTGTGTAAATTGGAGAATGTGTGAGACTGGTGATCTAAACACAGGGCAAGTCTGTGAGCTCTCTGATGTCAGCCGTGTTGGAAAAAGCATGTCATCCTCACAGTCAGCACTCTACACTGGTGGCGTGGCTTGTGGAGATGGGTTAACATGCCGTGGCTTTTGAAGTTCACAGATCACCATGTTATCCGGGAGACCCTGGAGACGCACCACTGTTCGCAGGGAGGATGGCTCCAGGGCGCTGCTCTCAGCTTCCGGTTAAGAAGGAGCCAAGGACCAGCAGGGCCTCCTTCAGCTCCCCATGGACACCCCACCGCCTTCTTGGGGTGTGTGGCTAGGTGTGACATGACTCACGTGTGCTCTTAGAAATAGCTACATTTAGTTAAAGCTGGGTCAATAAACACCATGGTGGAGCTGGTCTGTTTCTTTGAGGCTGAACAACTTTCATGTGCTCCAGAAAATGTGGGTGCTGGGCGCAACCAGTAGTGCTGCCACCCATCCCAGTACTACTGAGCATTCCCTGTCCTCACCATCTGAATGGACAAATTCCCCTCTCTGCAGCTGACGCACCCTCCTGCACTGCCCTCATTCTTTGGGGGCCAGTGTGAGTGAAGTCTCACCTAGAGCCAAGGCACACAGGGGCAGAGAGACCCCGGCCAGCGAGTCTAATGAAACTAGGCTGCAGACCTGACGTGCTTCTGGAACCTCCTGCCCCTGCCTTCTCTTCTGTGTCTGGTTTTCATGGAAATTTGTGTCTGGGAATAAGTAGGACTGGAGTGGGTTTGCTGGAGGCAGGTGCTGTACCCTCTGGTCCTGGCCTGGAAGACTCAAGAGCAGAGAGGCCCCGAGGAATGAAGGAGGCAGAGACTGCAGGAGATTTGATGAGCGCCATGCAGTTTGTTAAGACAATGGGGATTTTCTGCAGACTTCCTGGTGTTTGAAAAGTATTCATCAATCTACCTTAGGGTGGAATCTTTAGGACAGAAAATGTATCCCACTTACTATCCACACTCCATAAATTACACTTTAAGGCTGTTGCAAAGCTATTTCTGTATCCTGTGATGCTGGTATACTTAACCACTGAGATCATGAATAAAAAGACTCCTCCGTTTCTTTCTGGGCTAAGGATGCAGCCAGTGTAGGACAGGACAGTGTGTGCTAGCAACACGGTCGGTCCCTGGGAAAAATAGGCTCCCTCTCTAAGAGCTTGGGAACACAGTCTAGTCCAGCGCAGATTGAAGAAGCAATGGAAATGAAGATCAGAATGAGTTACTCTTGTGCTGGCAAAGGAAGCGGATTCTTCAACACTTGCTTTCAGCCTTTGCTTCACACAGAGTAAGAAATAAGAATTGTATCTCACATACTCTAGAAAGTTCGATACCTACTTCCAGTTCGAAATAAACAAAACTATTTGTCATGGAATACAGCAAGGCAAACTGTTTCCTCCAGTGGACCCTCACAGTGGGATGAAAAGAGGTCTCAGGAAGTGATTACTTCATAAACATTGAAAGAATGGGTTGCAGGTTTGGAGTGAGGGCAATCATTGTTTTATCTGTGTCAGAGCTGGCTCCTTCTCATCCTCCTTTCTGCTTTCGTTTTGTTTCTCAAGCGTGACACTGTCTGGCTTCTGTGTGGAAGCCGAAGGGCAGCCTGACTCTTTCCATACTGTTGTTAGATGTAATTTTTGGCACATCCTAAGCAGATCAGAATAAATGAAGGCGTAGTGTTTATAAGTTGCTTGAGCCATCACTATTAAAAACACCAACACGTAGTGCTATTTTTAAATGTAGTCACCCTTAGACTTAAATTAGTGTTTTCAGTTTTTTGACATGATCCCATAATGAGCATTTTCTGGCATTTTTCCTAATTGCTCACCTCCTCCAAGAAAGCATAGTACACACTTACACTGTGTGTCTGTCCTTGTATCTTACATTCTATGCAGACATCCAAGAACAAACATTTTTCATTCACTCAGAACCAGTTTTAGCCTCATTGTGACTTTCACTGCTGATGCTCAACTTCAAAAAAGATTATGACTGTTTAGAAAAAAATAAGGTGGCTGTCTGTCTATGATTGTAGTTTGAAAATAAGGGTTTTAGGAGCAGAGGAGAGTCAGAGTAGGGGTGTGGGATGCATCAGGAAGCAGTGTTCTGACTGCTGCTGTCCCTGCACAGAACATGGCCTCAACACCGACAGTTGTGAAGCAGAAAACAGTGATAGCTGTCTTTTTGCATTTCTGAAAGGACACCAGGAAACATGCAAAATCGCTGACCACATGCTTCCACCCAGTCATCAGTCATGGCTGCAAGATTTGATGGTCTGTGGAAACACCCAGGCTGCAAAGGGGGTGGGGGGGAGAGAGAGAGGAGACAGAGACACAGAGACAGATAGACAAGAGAGAGACAGAGACAGAGAGAGACAGACAGACAGAGAAAGGGGGAAAGAGAGAGAGAGACCCTGAAGACACCCTGAGATTAGCATCCCCTGGAGCAATGCCTGATTGGAGGGGCTGCTTTCGTCACTGTCTGGGCAGCAGGGACAGGGAACATGTCCGTGCAGCCTTCTCCTGGTAGCGCAGGATGTCCAGTGGTGTGTTTACCTGCAGCAGCTGGAGCACACCGACTCTGAGATTTCCACTCTGTTAAAAATGGAAATGTATTAAAAACAAACAAACAACAACAAAGAGACCTGGTGAGTTGAAACCAAAACCTCAGTGAGAAGAGAAAAACACTTGAGCCAGTGTCAAAAGAAACAAAACCAGGCCAGCACAGATTTTTACGAAAATGACCCGTGAGTAGTATTTCCATGAACAGGCACTGACTCAGAAAGGAGGGGAGCACCATGTGCGGGTGGAATAAGCCGCCCACACCCTTCAGCACTGGAAGTGACCCAGTGATCGTGAAGTAGGAAAAGTACCCCAGGGAGAAAAACAGAGGCTCACGGAGGGCCAGAAGCGGAGCCAGAGCAGATGGGTATGGAGCTTTGAGTTTCCGCCTAATCACTGGTCCTAGTAAATCTGTGCTTCTCCTTCTAGGGCCAATAACGGCAGCAAAGCCTCTTTCCTTCTAAAAAAAAAAAAAAAAATGATAAGTAATTTTTTTGTGAGTGCAGGATTAATAAAAATGGCTTTTGTTTTATGGTTACTTCCACCTTGGGGTACAGGAGAAGAAATGTTATATGTTCTATAAGGTTAGGTATCCTTAATTCAAAAGTCCAAAGTCAGACGTACATCCAAATGCAAAACTTCTGAGCGTGTTGGTGCCACAAGTGGAAAATGGCACCCCTGAGCTCAGGCAACAGGCCATAGTCGCTGTGCAGATACGCCAAGCATACTGTACAAAATTACCTTCAGGCTGTGTGTATAAGGCATTCATGAAATGTCAGTGAATTTATTCTTTAGACCTGAATCCTCCTATCCCCCAAACATCTCATTGGAATTATATAAATATTCCAAAATCTGAAAAGAAAAAAAAAAATCTCAAATCCAAAATTCTTCCGGTCCCAAACCTTTCAGGTCTGGGCTCCTCTGTCCATGGTGTCCTTCCTTCGGAGGCATCAGAGAATGGTGGCCTCTGTCTGAGCTCTGAACGAAACCATCCTGGTGCCTGGCCCTGGGCATCACAAGTCTGCTCTGTGGAAGCTTCTGTCCCTGTCACTCACTGTATCCTGTTCTTGGAATATCAAAGGTGCATGGTTCCTGATTCCTTGGGTTTGTGTGTTTATTAAGAGGTGCTTAAATCCAAACAAGCAGTATTTAGTTATGTAACTCTGTCTTCTTTAGGCATCCTTCCCTTCTGCTTTCCACATTTCCTACTTTTAATTTTTTACAGATAGGGTTAGTTTGAGTCAACGTTGATCCATAGCTTGAATTCTGAAGACCAAACTGCACAACAGACCAAATGCTGTGGCGTGGTCACATGGAAGGCAGATTTGTGCTTCACATGAGTGCTTCACATGAAAAATCAGTAAAAAAAAAAAAATGTCCTTAAAATATGAGTGCCCTTGCTACACATGCCATTAAAGCGAAGTTATGTCATGGGGGACTTTTTTGGTAACAGGGTCAGACTGGTGTATGCCTAGGCAGTTATTTGCATGAACTTACTTACTTTATATGCCATGCCATGTGAATTATGTGTCTATTTTATGCAGTGTCTTGTGGAGAATTCCCTTTGAAATCATGGTTGGGATTGTGAGCTATAAAACACTCTAGGAACTTAGAAAACATTCATTTTTTAAATTTTTAAAAATAATTTTCTTGAGAAACAAATAGCAATGAAACAGTTTCAAAACTGATTAGCAGGACAGTTTCAATAGTTAATACATTACATATTGTTTTCCTTTTAGTGATTATTCATAGTACAAGATACAGACATGATATCCTGTCCACAAACATTATTAGTACAATTCTTTCTATTGATTGAATTAAGAGGAAGTAGTTGTATATCTATCCTAACTATTTTGAATATACAGATACAAAATGGCCCTTCATCTGTATCCTCTTTTTGTTTAGCTTTGTCAGAGATGGGTATTCCATTGTCATTTAAATACTGTAGGTGCATGAATTCAGCAAAATATTCCAATATAGTCCAGTAGTCCATATTAGTAGTGGATTATCTGCAGGTCTGGCAAAGTCAGAAGTTGTTGACTTGAGCCTTTTACAGCTCAGCATATTAATATGGCTTTACTTTTTATACCTCATTTTTATACTTCTCCATTGGATGGTTAAGACCAAGATAAAGCAAGACCCATATAACAAGAAATATAACTTTTGTATCTGACAAGGTCAGTCAAATCCCCTCAGGATTTACCCTAAAACCCTGTGCTGTGGTTTGTAGATCCTTTGTCAGTGACAGCCATGTGGTTGAGTCACAGCCATTGCTTGACCAATTTGCTTTCTGTGAAAGTCTGAGAGAATGTTTTCTGTCCATATGACTCTCCTTAGACACACTCTACGTCATCAATCACTGTCCCCTGAGGTCCCATAATCTTGATCAGAAAATTTGGGACACCACTGATTTACAGGATGTTACAGTACAGGTTCTCTTATGTCCTGAGTCCTCACTGACCTTGAAAGGCTAGGGTCAAAATGTTGGCTATCCTTGCAGCCCTTCTTTTTCTCTAATTTTTGGTCTGCTAACTTAAGTTGTTAACCCTCCAGAAGAGAAGCTTATTATTACCCTACAACATAGGGAGTTGAGCTTAACCTCACTATCTGTCTGAATATCAAACATTTTAGACATAACATAGAACAGGTATTTTCCATCAAATATTGAGATGTTAAAGTTTAAATCCCTACAGAATATGAAGAAAAAATTTAAAAAATTTAAAAAAATAGGAATAAACCATTACATACTTTTACACAGAAATTTAGAAATCTAACCATATACAGCATTGTAGCAGGATAGTCCTGTGACATTTTTTTTTCTTGTCTCTTGTTTTCATTTATTACCCTTTTTAAAAAAACAAACATTTACTTGAGAGACAGTATGGCATTGATTGGTATGACATGACAAACAGTACATATTTAGAAGACCAGAATGACAGGCATTCCACGCGTGACCCTTGTATTACACATTGCTGTCTTCAGTACAGTTGCTTAGTTCACAGGTATCAGCATATAGAATTAGTCAGGGTGAGAATCCTACCAATTAAAAACATTCATGATCCTAAGCAAACAGCGCCAATGACAACAAGACCATATCTGTATTGTTGAAAAAGAAATGTAAAATACAAGTTAGTTTCCCAGGCCATTTCAGAGTTGTTTCACTCCTTACCTTTCTTTGACTTATATGATTTTTGCAAAGCATTTTTCTACCAAAGACTTTTTAATGAACAGGCTTTGTCTCAGGAACCTAGAATTCAGGATGAGTAGGCTCGTCCTTGAGCATACTCAGTGAAGTTCAGGAAGCCCAGTTGTACTGAATGCCACCCTGCTGCCAGTTCTTCAAAGAGAAAAGGACTGTGTTATATGGTGGTCTCCTCCTAAGGGCCTTGCAGACAGAGGCACCTGTGGAAGGTGCATGTGAGGACTCCAGTGTCCTATGAAGCCAGCACAGTGATGGAGGCCTTTCTCAGGCAAGCAGAGCCCAGGGAAATTGCCTTCATCATTGAATTTCAGCAGTAAAAATGTCTTCCCATCTTGTTACAGATGTTAGAACCATAGAAGCCTCTTTTAGAGAGACCCCAGGGCTCAGTAACAATGTTAATTACGGTAGGTTACCCTGACCAATGGCACCACTTTTTCACCAGAGTCCTGTATTAGTCTCCTTGTTTCTGGGCAACTCACAAAAAACAGAAGCTCAGCTCAAGGTTCAAGAGGCTGGGAAGCTGAGAGCTTAGTGCAAGCTTTCCATGGGGGCTTCTGGCTGTATCAAGACCTAGTCTCATTGCTATTTGTTTCTCAATAAAATTAATAAAAAAAGAAAAAAAATCCCTGGTAGAGGGCACCACTGGGGACTCAGAACAGGCTGGCAGCTTGCATCCCTCTTGCTCTTCTCATAAAGCCACTGATGCCATCCTGGAGGTGCTATGTTTGAGACTTCCTCTAATCAGAATTCCTACTGTACCTGTGGCTCCATGGTCAGGTGGAATGTCTCTCTTAATCCCTCCCTGTGGGGATTCCATTTCTGCATGAGTTTTGGGGGACATGTAAGCTATAGGATTCTGAATGCCACGCACTGCACTCTGCCTCCTTTGCTGGCTTGACCTCCACTCAGGCTTGTGTTACCTCTTCCATCATAGGTCTAGGGCAGAGGGGATAAAGTATAGCTTGAGATGGGAAAAAGGGCCACCACACCACAGCTTAGTAAGATTGTGGGAGAGCAGAGTAGAAGGGACTCCACCCCCAGGGTCCCGTCCTGAAGTGGGTGCTTCTGGGGGTGCCTGGCTGTGAGTAGCCCCCTGCAGCCAGTGGGGAGTATGTGACCTCCGTCCCATGTCACCAACCAACACATAGCCCAGCCCTTTGTTCTTTTCTCCTGTTTCCTTGAAATCTCTCCAAACACATGGTAAACACAGACAAATACACTTTAGTTAATCTTTATGGTGGGACTTTGGAAGCTTTCTGAGGTCTCTTGGCCACAGACAGGTGCACACTGATGTTGTTCTTGTGGGTAAGCCTTCTTGGGCCTAGTGGCTATTGTTTCTGTGATTTGGAACCCATCAGGAGGGACTGGATGGGGTGTGCTCTTCTGCTCATCAGAATACCAGCTTGGGTGTTCCTCTACTGTTCTGTAGGAGGTACACACTGCCCTGCCCTGCCCTGCCCTGCCCTGCCCTGCCCTGCCTGTGTTCTTGGCAGGGTATTGCTCAGGGGGTGAGGGGAGGGCCATGTTCCCCTCGCTTTTCTCAGATTGCTCCCCTACTTCTGGCAGGTGAAGCTCGGGGAAAGTGTGTGATCTCATTGGGTTTGTCCAGAAAGATGTTTTCGTTCCCCTCACTCAGCATTTTAGGCCTGAAACTACCAATTAAACCATCCCGTAAATCCTCCAACAGAGGTAGTAAAACCTAACTTTAGATTTCCTGCACCCTCCAGTGTCCAGTCTGATTGCTACCAGTTGATGAGATGCTGGGGCAAGGAGCAGAGGGCTTCCACTGCACACATGTTAGAGCTCTTTGCTTCTGTGTCTGGGCTTTGTCTTACTTCCTGGACTGCTTTTCATGTTTTAGGTTTCATAAACAACATCATCATCATCATCTTCTTCTTCTTCTTCTTCTTCTTCTTCTTCTTCTTCTTCTTCTTCTTCTTCTTCTTCTTCTTCTTCTTCTCCTCCT
>NW_004524621.1:1663701-1666249 GCF_000260255.1 Octodon degus | reverse complement strand
TCTGCCCTTCCTCCTCTTTTTTTTTTTTTTTTTTTTCAGAACCGGGGATTGAACTCAGGCCCTTGTGCTTACCAGGCAAGCTCTTATTCTACTGAGCTATCTCCCTGGCCCCTTTTAACTTCTGAAAATAGGAATTGCAAACCCTGAAGTTTCCGTGGTTCTTTATAGTGGACAATGTGGTGCAGAGATAAGAGCAGGGGGCACCTAGGAATGGGAGCGGCATCAAGTGGGTATAAATGGAAAGGAAGAAGATAGAAACTGAGGTGTAGAAAGGAAAAATAGGCCAGAGTGGGGAAGTTGAATGCTGCATGAGCAACTTGGAAGAGGCCAGGAGGGAAAGGACATGGTAGTGTCCTAGCTCAGCGGTGCCTGATGTGGAAGGGGTGAAGCCCGTGTGTATTGAGACCTCTGTTTTTGGAAGCTGACTGTCGAGATGGAAGCCTCCACCACCCACCTTCACCCCTGGGGCTTTATTCCTGGACTGATGGTGAATATCGCATGGGATTTCAGTGATGTACCAGTGTCTTCTGAATCCATTGTCCCTTGGAAGGGAAGTCTGTTCAAAGTTTGGGAATGGATTGTGATAGCAGGAAATATATTTGCTTTTTGTTCCCATTTCTTGGTACACAACTCCTAAAATCCTCACAGTCTCCAAAGTAGTGTCTTTTTTATGCTACCAAGTTGAGTGTGGGTCTCCTTGGGGGCTTTAGGATAGGGGCTGCTTTCTGGAAAGACCAAGGTAGGAGAAAAGGATTGGGACTTGCAGTTGTCCTCAGCCTCTGGAGCTGGCAGAGGGGTTGAAGGATGAATTGATCCCTGGTGATGTATGAGTCAGTTTATGTCAGGAAACTTCAAAGGATTTGGAGAACTTCTGGATAGCAGAATCCCTGGAGGGTCCCACATAGGGAACCCCTTTCTCCCACACTTTTCCTGAGGCAGCTACTCATGTCTGTCCTTTGTAAAATCCTTGGTCGAGCTCCTCCAACCTTCCTCCATCCTTCCTCCTCCTCCTTTCAGTGCTGGAATGGAGCCCAAGGCCTTGTGCATCAACACTGCGAATGCCTCCACCATAAAATATCTCTTATAATAAAGTAGTAAATATTAAAGACATGAGTAAAGGGAGGGACAAAAGCCATTGCAGTTCTGCACCTTTGCTGAGACAATATGATGTATTGCCCTCCTCAGTGCAGCCTCTCACTCCCTCTGGGGACACCCACCTGTGTGACAATTCTGTATAACCAGTGTGTCTTCCCATCCTTCCCTCTTCACTGGCCACATCCCTTGGCCAGTGGTGCTGGAAACTGAGGTCAGGAGCTGTACTTGTGACTTGGTCACTGTTGTTCTAATTTGTCCAGACCCAGCAACTGATTTCCTGATACTGTTAGTGTGACAGCCCCATCTGTATCCCCCTGGCATCTTCAAAGGGGCATGTTTTCCCCCCACTGTTCTAGGGGTGTTCTGGTTCAAGATGGCTGGTCTTTGCTGTGTACAAAGGAAAGACCAAGCCTTAGGGAAGCTCTTGTGTACCCTGAGGCTTGGCAGGGAGGACTGTGCCTTGAAAACCTTCTGGTGAAAAGTGGGGTGCACCTCGCAGTCGGGTGCAGGGTGAAATCTATATGAACAGCATTAAAAGGTTTACAACTGAAAAATGACTCATGTATCTCCAAACCTTAGAACGTAATGCCAATAATTTGGTTTTTATGAAAATGAAGAATAAAAATATTTAAATCTTTCTGTACTCAGATATAATGGCTTCTACAATTTCACAATAGTAGCTGCTCTATTCTGCTACTCTTCCTAAGCAGGTTATAGTAACATACATTATGTCTGCCTAGGAACACATCCAAATCACTGTCCTCATCATTATGTATACACAATAAAATATTTCTATGTCACATTACTTTACAATGAGCATGCCATTGTTTGCCCTGTTGCCATAGACTTACCTGTGTAGTTCCTTCCACTGAACATTTAAGCTGTGTTCAGTTTTCTGTGTCATCAAGCAGGAGTTCCCAGTCTTGGGCACAGATTTGCCCAAGCAGAAGGTCTCAGGATCAGTGCCCAGGTCCCAGCCTAGGCCAATGAACTTGGGTTTTCCTGGGGTGGGGCCAGGAGTCAGTGTTCTCAAATGCCTCTAGGCTTGGAAATCACTGTTCCAACCATGCTGCGGTTTCCAAGACCAGGTTACTTTGGAGAGCGGAATAGTGAGATACAAAGTCATCAGTCCTTTGATGTAGACTGAAAATCACTGTTCTGAAGTTTTGATCTTTAAAAAGTCTGATTTACCCTTTGGGAGGAGTGCCTTTGGTGTTTCGCTAATATGACCAGAGGTGGTGGTGTGCCAGTTATAAGGCACAAATCCCACTCATCACGACTGCACCCTCATGCCTGATACCTCTCGAAACCTCAAGTCCTAATATCACCACTTTGGAGGTTACAATTTCTTTTTTTTCAAAATTTTATTGATAAACAGATAGCAATGAGACAGTTTCAAATCAAATCGGAAGTACAGTTTCAACAAATAATACACTGCATATATTCTTCTTAG
>NW_004524621.1:1656354-1657816 GCF_000260255.1 Octodon degus | reverse complement strand
GAACCTGTTGTGCCCCTCTGGCAAGATGTTCTGCTCCTGGACTAACTGGTTGGATCTATCCTCTACACTCTCTGCAGAGACTGCAGCTGCAGGATTACATCCCAGGTGTGTATCCCAGGCCTGAGCTGTGCCTGGAGGGGGCAAGGTGAAGTAGGGGGAAGAGGAAGCTCTCCCACACACTCACGGGACCTGGGCTAGGACTGCGTCTGGGGGTTCCCGGACGCGGCAGAAATTCCTACTTGGCGGGTGGGGTGGGGGAGGTACTGCGGAGTGGTGTGGGGCGGCCCAAGCGGGTGGGAGAGGGTCCGGCCCACGCTGCGCCTGGGCTGGGACTGGTCCCGCTGGCGCAGGGTAGCTGGAAGCTCTCCAGACACTCATCGGACCTGGGCTAGGACTGGCTCTCTGGAGGTTACAATTTCAATGTATGATTTTTTTTTTAGGGGAGGCACTGGGAGTTGAACTCAGGACCTCACGCTGTGCTGCCAAGCTATATGCCCAGCCCTCAACATGTGACTTGAGGGACACAGGCATGCAGTCCACCATGTTGAACAGGGGACAGTCCTACAGCATGGGGCTTCACACCTTCTCCAGTTGTGTGGTTGGTCCTTGGAGAACTGCTGCAAGTCCATCCATTCTGTTGTTTCTTCACTGTGAAGTTCCCCTATGGGTCTCATCACTTTCCTAATTTAATTTTTTACTTTTCTCATAATATTACCTGTACTTAGTTGTAAAAGTATAACAAAATGCCTGGATTTACAATGAAAACATCACTTCTCCATCCCCACCTTCCAGAGAACCCAGTTGCCCAGCAGTCGTGCCTAACCTCTGAGGTCTTTCCCTGTAGTTTAATTCCCTATTCAGAAACCATAGCTCATGGTGACCCTTTGTGATCTCTCCATTTGCTGTTGATTTTCTGCTATGGTAGAGGAGAACTTAGCCTGTGGCCTCTCCCCATCTTCTGCTCTTCCTTGTCTCCAATGTAGACAGACAATAATGTTGGTTAAATTACTGTGCATTTTGCATGTAGTTGGAACTGTGGATTCTCCTGGTCCTCTGCTGGCTTCCCTGCCTCCAGCTCATCCCACCCATCTGGCTGCTGGCAGGGCCCTTGGGACAGTGGCTTGGCTGGGCAGTCGGTACTTCCTGAAGAACATTTCCCTTAAAGTTTGGAAGGTAGAACTCCCTTGACTTTCCCCTGTGCTTGTCCTTTGAAGGGGTTCACTCCCATAGCAGTGTGGGTTGTTTTCCCATCAGTGGGGGCATCCTGAAGTTTTACTGTACCATGCCTTATTGGGAGGGTATTCAGTGCCCCTTTACAGCTGTTCTCTTGCTCTGCAGTTGTGGCAGGATATTCTGTACCATTTCTTTGGTAATTTCTCTTTCATTTTTTATATGCTTTTTTTTCTTGGAATGCATAGATTTTGAACCTTTTTCCTGTTTCTATTTTTCCTAGCTGCTAGGA